>NC_022018.1:14190588-14208133 GCF_000317375.1 Microtus ochrogaster | reverse complement strand
CACCATTTTCCCAAGACATTCTTGTGGTACGTCATCATTCGCCAATCAGAGAGCCCAGTGGGGTGATATTTAATTCATGTCTGTCAATCAGGACACAAAGAAAAGGCCTTCAGCCGGCCAGAGAGAATCCTGTGCTCACCAAACAAAGAGTCGGCAGGAATCTCTGGGCCCCGCAGCCAACCACTCTCGGGGAGCGGGGCTTCACGCTACCAGCCCCTTGTGTGGTTTCAAAATAATTGTGGCTTTGGAAGATGCAAGGCAGATGAAAGAGATTAAACAGAGCGTCCCTACGACAGTTGGGATGAAACTGGGACTCTGGTGTTTGAGCCCCTCAGTCGCGGATCAGCATGTCCTTGGCATCAGACCTTCGCGGCCCATCCAAATATTTGAATTTTAGAGACAGCAGAAGTCTGACCCTCCCGACTTGCGGTTATATTAGCTCCATGATTTTTAAACAGACATATCAGCAAAACCAAGTCGTTAAGATAAGAATCTTGAGTATGAAAAAAGAAATTTTTTTGAAGCCTCACTTCCATGCCTGCCATTGATCTTTGGAAGCTGGAGGGATATGAACAATAAATAAATGAAATGAAACACTTCCGTTGCATGCGTCGGCAACGCAAACACAGGATTCAAAGCAGCAGACGGGCGACAAAGGAACCGGTCCTCACGTTCAAACTTAGCTCACTGAGGACTCCCTCCCCCCACCACCACCCCCGGCGCCCCTCCTCCCAGTCAGACTGGGAAGTGCGGCGAGCCTTCCCACCTCCTTTCTCTCCGTCACAGCAGTGGGTCAAAATGCTTGTGCACTTGACCCTAAAAACAGTACCCGGAGCTGCTGTCGAGGTCCAGCCCCTCGTTTCTTTTTACTGAGAGAACATTTATTTCACACCTTTTTCTTTCCAATTATGTTTACCTTACTCGCTCATTTTAGAGGTGGCAACAAATGACCAAGCGTGAGGGAGGGTGGACGGGAGGTGAATGAGGAGTGGGTGTGAAAGGCCAAGGGCAAACGGGAGCGACCCAGAAAAAATAGTTTTTTCATCTTAGCCCTCCCGACTTCTGGCTCTCTGAGACTGGCAGGAGCTTACACGCCTTGATCTTCAATTTCCTGTCTGGTGAAGTGGGAAACACCTACTTGCAGTACTCTCATTACAATTAAGCGAGATCGCTGGAGTGAGAGTTCTTGGCAGGACCTGAGCGCTTGGAAGCGCTGGTTTCTTCCATAACACACGGGAAGGTTTAGAGCTGTGCGGAATGATAGTCTGCGCGCAATCGGGCTGCCCCTGGAACGCCAGCTAGATCAACACTCTTCCAGGTAGTGGCTTGGCTGGCCTTGTTATTAAGCTAATGCCCTTAGGTTCTTTTCTTGCTAGAGCATCAGCAAGAACAGCTCCTGTCCTGCAGGAAGTCTCCCTATTTCTTATTCACTGCTGTTACTGTGAATATTTGGGGCCCAAGAAATTTCAAGAACAGGTTAACCCCTGAGATGGTTAATCTCAATAGACACCTTGACCAGATTTAAAATCAGCACAGTTTTTCTTTTCTTTCCTTTTTTCCTTTTCCTTTTATTTTATTTTTCGTTTTCGAAACAGAGTTTCTCTGTGGCTTTGGAGCCTGTCCTGGAACTAGCTGTGTAGACTAGACTGGCCTCACACTCACAGAGATCCGCCTGCCTCTGTCTGCCTCCCGAGTGCCACCAAACAAACTTGCCTCTGGGGTGTCCTGGTGAGGGTCGGCAGCAAAGGGAAGACACACAGTATGGGTGGTGGATTGCATTCCTGGCTGAATAGAATGGAAATGTCAACAGCCCCAGCATCCATCTCTCTCTGCTTCTCTACTGGGGACACCACGTGACCAGTCACCACACACTCCTCCCAGGGGCCCTTCACACTGTAAGCCCAAATACCTTCCTTCACTTAAACTGATTCTGGTCTAGTATTTGATCACATCAATAATAAAAGCAATTAACACACCATGTTAGATTCGAACAGGGCCTTTTGTACGCTATGCATGCCTTTAGTTTAGACTATAATTAAAGTTTCAAACAGCTGTAGTCTCAACTACTTAAAAGGCTGGGGCAGGAGAATTGTTTGAGACTAGTCCAGGGCCAGCCCGGGTAACTAACTTTTTATATATATAAAAAAAGCAGCCGGGCGATGGTGGTGCACACCTTTAATCCCAGCACTTGGGAAGCAGAGGCAGGCGGATCTTTGTGAGTTCGAGGCCAGCCTGGTCTACAGGAGCTAGTTCCAGGACAGGCTCCAGAGAAACCCTGTCTTGAAAAACAAAAACAACAACAACAACAACAACAAAAAAGCAATAGGCAATATTTGGACTAGGTATATAACTCAGTGGTAAAAACATTTCAATCACAAACACTAAAAATAAAAATTTTCCAGACCACTTATTTGTCCCAGCCACTTAGCCCGAAAATAATCACCCAGAAACTGTATTAATTAAAACACTGCTTGGCCCATTAGCTCTAACTTCTTATTGGCTAACTCTTACATATTAACTTAATTTCTATTAATCTGTGTTATTGCCACGTGACTGTGGCTTACTGGCTGGAGTTCTGGCATATCTGTCTTGGGTGGGCTACATGGCTTCTCTCTGACTCTGCCTTCTTCCTCCCAGCATTCAGTTTAGTTCTCCCCGCCTAACTCTGTTCTACCCTATCAGGCCAAGCCAGTTTCTTTATTCATTAACCAATAAAAGCAACACATAGACAAAAGGACCTCCTACACCAGGCAATATTTGGACTAGGTATATAACTCAGTGGTAAATCATTTCAATCATAAGCACTGAAAATAAAATTTTATTTCAGCTTTCAACTGTACCTGTCTTTTTAAAGGGAAAAGTGAAAGTGGGATTAAGGTTACAAAAATGGAAGTTGGAGCTGTGTAGTGGTGGCGCACACTTGAAATCTCACCACTAGGGAGGCAGGGGTGGGAGGATCAGAAATTTGAGGCAGTGGAGGCTACAAAGTCAAGCTTCCCAACTCCTCCTCTGTTATAAAATGAGGTGTTTGACAATATTGTTGGTTTCTGTTCTCATTCTTTATGTAATCTCCATTTTTAATTACTGTAAAATGGAGATAGGAGTACATCCTCTTTTCTCTGTTCTCTGAGCCCCTAAAATGTGAGCACAATTGCTGCACACACCTGCGTCCACTGTGCCACCTGCCACCATGCTTCCTCTGTCCCTCCTCCATCGAGCTGCATCTTGCTGGGCATTTGGTCAGAAAGGTTTTGGTTTGGTTTGGTTTGGTTTTGTCTTGTTCTTGTTGTTTGTTTGTTTGTTTGTTTGAATACAGAACATTGGTAGAGAGAAGTGGGGTTGCTATGATGATACCCTAACTACGATCCCCAGGCCGTTAGAGCCAGCTTGTGGAAGGAATGTGGAAGAATTGAAGCTGTGGCCTAGAGAAGTCCTAGCATGCTGCAAGCAGAGCCCAATGGGCCGTGCTAACCCTAGCCTGGAAGGCTAGGAAGCAGATAGAGGCGTAGAGTGGAGGCTGAGCTCATTAGGTCTCTGAGGGGGACAAGGATTCTCCTGGGAATGGGGCCAGAGGCCATTCATGTTATACTCTGGCAAAGAATCACATTCTGTTTCCTAAAAACCTGAATGAGGCTGAATTCAGAAGCAGTGGACTAGCTTGTCAGAAGGAGGTCATTTCAAGACAGCATAACATTTAGGCTGTAGTGTAGTTTTTTTAATATTTATTTATTATGTATACAATATTCTGTCTGTGTGTCTGCCTGTAGGCCAGAAGAGGGCATCAGATCTCATTTCAGATGGTTGTGAGCCACCATGTGGTTGCTAGGAATTGAACTCAGGACCTTTGGAAGAACAGGCAATGTTCTTAACTGCTGAGCCATCTCTCCAGCCCCTGTAGTGTGCTTTTTACCACACTATATTCATCCAACTTATACTGAAAGAGATCATAAAGCAGAGCATGGAGCTGTGAAAAATGAACATAGTTAAAGTTTAGGACAGGACAGTTTCAGAAAAAGTGACTGTAATTGTTAAACAGATCAACACTATTACGGAGAAGCCTCTGACTTCGTACCAGAACAATCGTGTTGTAGGACAATCATTCTGTACACTGTAAAGATGGTCTCTCCCTAAGGTTCCTGGTGATATGCTGAATAGATTAATAACCAATAGCTAGGCAGGGGAGAATTAGCGGGACTTCCAGGGAAAAAGAGGAACTTGGGGTTAGAATCCAGGCATGCAAGAGACATTAGGGAGACACTGAAGAGGCCAGACATACAGTACAGAGTGGAGGCGACCAAGCCAAGTGGCAGAATGTAGATTAATAGAAATAGGTTAACTTAAGTAATAAGACCCAGCTGGAGACAAGCCTAGCTAAAGGCTAAGCTTTCATGATTAATAAGAAACCTCCATATCATTATTTTGTGGCTATAAGTCCAAGAAAAGTTCAACTCCACAGTAGGGAAGGTATTTGTATGGGATAGTGTACACATGAAGAGTTCCAGGGTGCAATAGGGCAATGGATCTGAAAGAAACAAACATGAAAAAGAAGAAACTTTGGGGATACCCTATTTGAAAGTTGTCTAGGGAAGTGTTTTCCTAGACTCATCTACAAAGGCACAAGGGGGTCACTGCTGCTGCAGTGCAGGCTATATTTGAACTGGTGACAGAACTTGCTGATGGTATCCACATTGCCGTGGTTTTGTAGGCATGCAAGAGAGAATCATGGAGGCTTGCAGCAGCAAGTCACTGAGGTCCAGTGACATGGCAGCAATATCAGATTCCCTTATGGAAGACCTGAGTGGGCTGAGCATGGAACAGTGAAGGAAAACATCAATTTCAATGGAGAGGTTAAAAAATTAGGAATGGCAAACTGTAGTGGCACACACCTTTAATCCCAGCATTCAGGAGCAGAAACAGGTGGATGTCTGAGTTTGATATCAGCCTGGTCTACAGAGTGAGTTCCAGAAAAACCAGAGAGAAATCCTCTCTCAAAAATAAAAATAAAATAAAATAAAAATTTAAAGAATGGAAACACTGGAAACATGGGTGTCTGTTGAGGGACGCTTGGGGCATGGAGGGAATAGGCTGAGCTGAGAAGACACATGTGGCCTAGAAAATAGAGCTTTAGGGGGAGGGCTACCTATCCAAGGCACTAGGGCCCAGACGGAAATACTGAATGTGGAGCTACAGAGTCAGCCTGCTGGTGTTGATCTTGTATTTTTAACCTATGCTTGCTATGCTCCTATGTCTCCCATTGGGTACCTTCACTCTGCCGCTGTATGTTTAAAGTATAGGACTTAATTATTAATTTATAGTTGCTCACAGTTAAGATTGGCTTGAGTATTGGAAGAGATTTTGAGCTTTTAGACATGCTTAAAATTATTAAGACTGGGGAATCTTGTAATGAACTAAATTCTTCTTGCATTGTGAGATGGCCACAAGCCCTTGAGAATTGGGGGTGGAATATTAGAGGTTTTCGTTTTAGTTTTTGTCTTTCAAGTCAGGTTTTCTCTATGTAACAGAGCCCTGGCTGTCCTGGAACTCACTATGTAGACCAGGCTGACCTCTAACTCACAGAGATCTGCCTGCTTCTGCCTTCAAAGTGCTGGAATTAAAGGTGTGCGTCCCCACTGTCCAACTTGGAATGTTCTAGTTTTCAAGTGATTTGTTTGAGTGTGAGTTGACAAGATGTGGACTTTTGATGGCTAATCTTCACTGTCAACTTCAGAGGATTCAGAATCACCTAGGAGACAAGCCTCCGGCCACATCTGTGAAGGTATTCCAGTGGGGAGTTAACTAAAGATGGGAAACCTGCCCTGAATGTGGATGGCACGAACTCATGGAAGCCCCACACGGAATATGAGAAAAAAGCAGTGATCCAGCTGAGCACTGGCCTTTCCCCTTGCTGCTTTCTGATCTACTGAGATGTAGCAAACAGTTGTTATACACAGAACCAACAGCCACAGAAGCCCCTGCCACCGTGCCTTCCACACTATATTTCTTCAAACAGTGAGGCAAAATAAGCCTCTTTCTCTTTGAAAATGGGAAGGATAGCAATAGTCCATATACAAGATTATCATGAGGCCTAAACGAAATGATACATCCAGTCAGAATAAATCTCAAACCAAAAATCCTATTATAGAAGTGTGTTTATGTTTTCTTTTGTGTATATGTATTAGTCAGTGTTCTCTAGAGGAATGGAACTTATAGAATGAATACACACACACACATATATATACTGTATATATATATATATATATATATATATATACATGGAATTTATTAAAATGGCTAACAGGTTGTGTTGTAGTTCAGCTGATCAATGGTTGTCTACCAATGGAAGATCCAAGAATCCAGTAGTTGGTCAGTCCATGAGGCTGGATGTCTCAACTGGTCTTCTGCACACAGCAGAACCCCAAAGAAGAAGACTCTAATGCCAGTGGAGGAGTGCACTTGCTGGCAAGAGTGAGAGCAAGCAGGCAAAGAAAGCAAGCTTCCTTCTTCCATGTCATTTATATAGGCTGCCATCAAAAGGAGTGGCAGATTAAAGGTGGATCTTTTCACCTCAAAAGATCCAGATTAAAGTGGGTCTTCGTCAGGCAATGATGGTGCACACCTTTAATCCCAGTGTTTGGAACGCAGAAGCAGGCAGATTTCTATGAGTTTGAGGCCAGCCTGGTGTACAGAACTAGTTCCAGGACAGCCAAGGTTGTTACACAGTAAAACCCTGTTTCGAATCCACCCTACACACACAGACACACAGGCACACAGACACACACACACACACACACACACACACACAGTGGGTTTTCCAGGGCCTAGAGAGATTGCTTAGTGGTTAAGAGCCTATTTTCTTTCCCAGAGGTCCTGGGCTCAGTTCCCAGCACCATTATGGCAGCTCACAACCATCTTTAACTAATCCTATGGACTATGATGCCCTCTTCTGATGTGCAGACATACATGTAGACAAAACATACATATACATAAAATAATCTTTAAAATAAATAAGTAAACAAATAAATAAAGGTGTGTCTTCCTATTTTAAATGATTTAACTAAGAAAAAATCCCTCACAGGTGCCCAGCCACTGGGTTTTAGTTAATTATAGATGTAATCAAGTTGACAACCAAGAATAGCTATCACATGCATGTATTACTGTTTTATATATGCATGTATGTATGTATATATATATACCCAATGACATGCATGTATAATATGCATGTTATATATGTTATATCCAATGGCATACATTTTTAGTGTGTATATGTATATATTGCATGCACCGTGTGCACAGATATATATTCATATAACATACATACCTAACCTATATATGTGTACCCTAAATGTACATATATAGTATGTACATATATAGTATGTATGTACACATAACATATACATACTATACATACATGTCCTTGGATATATGTATATAATTTTTTTAAATCACACATTTTCTGAGTCATAATCCTCTGGGTTACCAGGAAATTTAACTTTAGACACTATCGGGGATTTCCCACCCATATTCCAGGGCACAATTTAAGTGTCTTACATAGATGTCATCCTTACCAGGATGGTTCCAGGACCTCTTGAGAATACCAACATCTATCAATGCTCAACTCTCTTATATAAAACAAAATATAACTTTCATATACTTTTCTGTATATTTCAAGTCATCTCTAGGTTGCTTATAAAACCTGATAAAGTAGAAATGGTATATACACTTTATCATTTTGTATTCTTTGTAAAATTAGGCAAGAAAAGTATCTGCATATGTTCAGATTTTACAAACGTCTTCCATCCATGATTGGTTGGGTCTACAGATGAAGAATCTGAGAACAGAGGGCTCATTTTCTAGTGTACAGCAGCAGATGGAGGCATGGGGATTCTCCTGGTCTTTGAGATGTATGTTGCCTTGGTGCACAGGGGTCCGGCAGTAACTCTTCTGCCATGCTTGGACAAAGGCCCCTGAGAGAAGACTAGGAGGCTCAACATCCTGATATCATTCCTTTGCTGAGGTCTAACCCTTCCCCAGTCCCTGTTCTCCATGACTGGGGAAGTTCTTCATAGTCTAGAGCTAGTTCTTCATAGTCTAGCTCTGGGACCAGTCTCTGGGGCTTGGAAGGCGTCAACACCAAGAAGCGCCTGCAGCTCTCCAAGTCTACCACCATCTCACCAGCCCTCTGCAGGCAGCTCATCATCTATATTTGCTTCCTGTGACGCCTGAGCTGTCTCCCTCCAAGCCCTCCTCTCGGCTAAGCTTAAACTAACTTGGGTCTCATTTAGTGGAGCTTCTTCCATGATGCCTCCAGACAGAATTTGCTCTTCTTCCTTCTAGTTACCACTGAAGTACCGCAATACTGGCTTCATCCTACTGCACATCCTGACTGAGTGTCTGCTTTCTCTACTCATTTGAAAACAGTGTTAGCTCTCTCTCTCTCCAGCTAGTGCTGAACCCAGCAAGTATACAGTTTAGGTTTGGTAAGTTGATTTTCTTAACAGCAATTCTATGCATTTAGCTTTCTCTCCTAATAGTGCTTGATCTCTGTGCTTGAACCCAAGACAGTGCTATGCACATTAGGAAGCCATGTAATTCAGCTAGTCTGTGGTCATTGACTAGCTGAATTACATGGCTGCCTAACTGCAGATCCTAAGGGGGAAAAAAACTCAGTTGTAGTGTTAAAAAATCTCTCCTTCATAGTGCAAAACTCATTTACAGATGGTCATTCACTCTCTTCTTAAATCATTCCCAAAACTTTTACATTGACTGGATTCAGAAGTGCATTGTGGAAAACACTAGCATGTGGGTAGGCATTCTGAGAACGTCCTGGCATACAGCACCTGACTCACTCTGTGGATGAGAACAGAGCAGTTCAGAACACACAGATGCCGGGAGGAAAGGACATTCTGTTTTTGATGAAGCTTATTTTTCTTTCAGATGACAGTCCAGGCAAATAAGGAGGCTGGGTGGCCCTGCTCTCTTGGGCCCTATTCGGTTAGCTGGTTCTGACTACAATCCTACAGGTAACAGAACCAGAGCCTTCTGCTCACTCTTCCAGGAGCCGTTGTTATCACCACCAAGAGTTTTGGACCCAAACGGTTTTTGGAGATGAGAAAGAAGCAAGGACAGTGGCTCTTTGTGTCTCTCAAAGGCAGCACTGTTTCCCTGTACTGGCACAGCTCACCATCAACGTGGTGCCCTTCATGCGAGATTGTTTGACTACCCTGGCACATGGACTGGCCAGCGCCAGTCGTCAGCAGGGAGAAATGCTGGTATTGCCTTTGCAGAGCAGCAAACAGGAATACCTTCCAAAAAGGGACTGTCAGTCACCTGTTGTACTTTCTGCAGCTGGCTTGTTTACTTCCAGATCCCCCTACACCAGTCATTCATCGGTACAGTGAGCAAACACTGGCAACAGATTTTATATCACCTGCCTCAGCCACCAACGTGCACAATTACACACCTAGTTTCTTTTGCAGCCTTACCTGTCTCTTTCATGTTTTCTTTAAAAAGGTGAAAATGGTGATCCTGGTGTTGAGATAAACAGACCAAACTCAAGGAGACAGATAATGCATGTTTTCTCTCAGACGTGGACTCTGCACTATATGTGATGTGTGTATCATGGGGGAAGAGAACCAGCGAGAGGAAGGAAGGGCACAAGACAGACATTAGATACAAATATTGGCAAGGTACAATGATATACATCTGTGAAGATGTCCTAATGAAACCCATTATTTTGTATGCTAGCTAATAATAATGATAATATGTGACTCTTAATAGAGGGAAGGCTATCACTGTTGGTGCTAGGTGCTGTGAGTCCCTTGTTGGTTACAGAAATACCAGGGACACAGGACAACCATGCCTCCTTGAAGTATCAAATACGCCCTTGCTTTCTTAAGTCTCTGAAATCCAGGGTACATTTGCAGCTAGAACATGAATCATTCTGTCCTAATTAGCGTGGAGTTTTATCATACACTGACATTCTTGTACTTAGGTCATCGTTATCCTTTGTTTTAATTTCTGTCCTATGTTTCTATGGTGATAAATCTTGATTATTTTTCCTTTGGTTCCATACTGTTTATTGAGCTGCAATAATCCTCTCCGATGGTTTTCCAGTGGGTTTTATTTTCTGAGAAATAGTAACATCACAAAAATCTTTCTTGAATGACTATCAATAGTGGTGTAGTTGGAATACATACTTTATTCATTATATTTGGCAAAGAGAAAGTATAGTTCTTTTTAGCGGGTCCCACCCTTCAGCTGTAACTCATTACTGTCTACCTAAATGGCCTGAACTAGCCAGAAAGCAAATGTTTCCCATTACACATGACATCCATCAGCTAGTCTCAGCAATAGGCTCCCTTCAAAATTGATCTAACTTGGAAGTAACAGTTATGACTCACTACTGAATCTCTTCATGCTTTCAAAGTGAAAAATCACAATGGATGATACGATTAATCCCGACCCACTGCATCTTTCTTAGGCATGCTTCAACCTTCGCCTTTATCTCTCTGGTAAGGTACTGTTTTGGGCTATCAGCTCTAGAACGTCTTTCTCAGTAGGTCTGATAGTCCTCCATCTGTAGGCATAGGCTACATTTAGAAGGTTTTTTAAAATACTTTTTAGAACTGTTATCTTATTCTGTAGTGCCATCCAGAAGCTGAATTATGTTAAACAATGTTTGAGTATTTGCTATGGTTCAGACAGCAATGCTGATGGAAATATATGAAGTACCCCAACTTCCACATGAGTTACATTCTGAAAGTTTATGATCTGCTTCTTGGAACTTAGGTGACATTTCCCAGAGACAGTTCTGAAATCCATCATTTATTCTACCTGTTCTATTGTAACTACTCAAAGCCAGTTTAACCATGAGAGCAGTAGAAGCCCACTTCTTCAGTATGCTAACCATCTGATCTATCTGTGCAATCTAATCATGGTTTATAAAAGTGTTTGTCGAAACCAGTCTGTTGCTATCAAAACAACCGTTTGTGAAAATGTTTGGCCTCTGACACTATCCATGTAAAGGGAAGCAATCTGGAATCCACAAGAACATATTCACTCACAAACGTGTTTTTCAAAATAGCAAGTGGCCTGTGCATGTCTGATCAAGAGGGTGAAAGCGTCAGAGCCTCTTTCAGGGGCTCTGGTGGGTCCCTTAAAGCATCAGCTGCAGTTTGAGATGCAGAGTTAAGACCAAAAGATTGCTGTAAAACAGATGCTTCTAATTTCAAGTTAATTTTATGCAAAGAGTCCTTGAAGTCAATCCATATCACAGCAGCATAATACAAAAGTCAGTCAAGTGCACTGGATGGTTATTCTGATCCCAGTTGCAAAGCAATAGTGACCACCTGATGGAGGAAGGTCATTGGTTAAAAAAATAAAGAAACTGCTTGGCTGGCCCTCATAGGTTAAAACATAGGTGGGAGGAGTAAACAGAACAGAATACTGAGAGGAAGAGGAAGTGAGCTCAGACTTGACAGCTCTCCTCTCGGGGGCAGATGCCTCTGAGAGACGCCATGCCCCGCTCCCAGGCAGACACACGTGATGAAGCTCCGACCCAGGATGGACATAGGCTAGAATCTCCTTGGTAAGCCACCTCATGGGCTACACTAGAAATGGGCTAGTCCAGGTGCGAGAGTTAGCAGAGAAGAGGCTAGATAGAAATGGGCCAAGCAGTGTTTAAAAGAATACAGTGTCCATGTAATTATTTCGGGGCATAAGCTAGCCAGGCAGCAGGGGTACTGGGGACGTAGCCCCGCCGCTCCGATTATTACTACAACCACCTGATAGGAGCATCCGTCTAGTGAAAAGTCTCACCCCTGGCTGAGAGGGCTCGGCAGTGACCTGCAGGAAGGCACTGAAATGCCTCTGGGAGTCCGACTTTGGCAGAAGTGGAACACAGAGTGTGTGCTGAGTGACAAACTGTTACTACTTTCCTGCCACCTGGGCTCAAAGATAGACCAGCTTCGTACTAAGCCCACAGGAATCATTTCCAGGTACCATTTGCTCTGTTTTGAAAGCTGTTAAACAAAAACCCACACTCGAGCTTGAGACAGAAAAGTAATAAGAAAGAAACTGACCCCATAGACCAATTACATAACAGTTCTGCTATTTCCATGATAATTCACTGTGATTAACTCAAGAAAACAAACTGGGTGGTAGTGGTGCAAGCCTTTAATCAGGAGGCAGAGGCACGGGGATTTCTGTGAGTTGGAGGCCAGTGTGGTCTACAACAGCTAGTTCAAGGACAGGTACCAAAGCTATACAGAGAAGCCTTGTCTCAAAAACAACAACCAAAAAAAAAAAAAAGGAAGGAAGGAAAGAAAGAAAGAAAGAAAGAAAGAAAGAAAGAAAGAAAGAAAGAAAGAAAGAAGAAAAGAGAATGTCTCCTACTTCCCCCATTTCAAAAGGAAATGGATGGTACTGTAAGCTTAGCTAATAACCCAGGTCTGGGGAGGGAGTGGCTCCAGAAGGAAGAATTCGTCACTGTCCTTTAACGAAACTGATATAGCATCAAATTGCCTTCTAAATGTGTAAGCTTGCACCAATAAGTAAAAGCCACCCTCGCCTCGATCAGAGAACCTCCCCTTGCAGCAAATGGCAGAGAATAAAGAGATTCATGTCTGCCCAAGAAGCTGAGATTAAGTGCTAGCGGTGACCTCACCCCTAAACAAGACATTTACACCACCCGTCTAAGGCTCAGGAACCATTTCAGGACAGGGCAGAAAACGTGTCATAGGCAGAAGTTAGGGCCAAGGGATGCGAAAGGCTATCTTCTCAGCTCGGCATGACCTGGGCAATCATTGACTCAGCAATGTTGGTGACCTACATCGGGCAGACACAAGACTGACCTTATCAACAGTCAGTCATGAATGGGCGTGGTCAAGAGGCCCTACCTTTACTTCCGAACTATTGGTAGATTCTAGGACAGGGGAATGGCTGTCTCTTTTTGTGTCCTCACTACTGAGTCCACTGGTCTCCACTGGATATGCCAAAGCAGTGGACACACAGATGTCATGGATAAACTCCATCACAAAACATAACAGACATGAACTTGAGGAGAGAGACAAAGAGACAGGTTTGTAGGAAAGAGGCATGAAGGGAAAGAGTGGTAGGGAAAGAGGAGATGGGTGGGGTGAGAGTGTACGTAAGAAATTATCAAAACCACATTTAAATAATAAAAGTAATTTTTAAAAAATAAATAGAAAATGCAAACAAAACAAGTATTTTGATTTTAAGATCTCTTAGAAATAATTATGAATCAGAAATTTAATAATTTAATAAAAGCAAAAGTTTCTCTCTCTGTCTCTCTTTCCCTCCCTACTATATTCCCTTTCCTTATTTTCTTTAAAAATTTGACAGGATCTTACTATGTAGCCCTGAACTCACTACTTACTATGTGGCCTTGAACTCACAATCTTTCTGCCATGGCTTCTTAAATGCTAACATTACAAGTAGGCACCACTATGCCTAGATTTTCTATACCTATTAAAGACTTGAAACCAGAGTCAACCACAAGGATAAAAAGTTTGGAAAATATCAGTTTGTTATTTTAAAACTGCAATACAAAAAACAAATCAAGATTTCTTTTCCTCCCTGCCCCAGGGATTGAACCCAGGGTCTCGCACATGTGAGGTGGATGCCTTCCTGATGAGCTTCTGCTCTAGTCCTGGGATTTCCTATAAGTTACCAATATTGATTCATTTTTTCCCCCTAAATTGGATAGATAATGCAAGGCAATTTGAAAAAGATAGGAAAAGAGGAGGGGAGAGAAGGAGGGAGGGAGGAGGGGAGAGAATGGGAAGGGAAGGAGGAAGCTGGCAGAGAGAGAAAGGGAGGGAGGGAGGGAAGGAGGAGGGAGGGAAAAAGGAAGGAGGAGATTTAGGCAAGTATGCAGTGACCTGGATCTTGAACCAGGAAGTTTTGTTCTACCTTCTCTCTATTTTCCTGGTGATTTGATAACAGTTTAACTTACCCTTATCTAGCCATATTATGCTCTTTCTAATTTAGTGTGACCACATTTAGCAACCTGCCATTGGTCTACTCAGTCAGATGTGGACCTGTCTAGCTGTTGAAGGATAGATGACATTTGGACAGGTAGACAATTTCAAATAATATTAGCAACTGGCTCAGCTGCCAGTCATGGAAAATTGAGTGCAGACAAGATTCATGTTGAGTTACACACATTCTATAACCCAGCCCACAAACACCTTACAAGGCTGGGCATGTAGCAGCACGATACAGTGCTTACCTGACATATGCAATCCCTGCCTTCAATACCGAGAATGGAAAAGTCATTAGAGACCATGTGTGGTGATGGGTAGTACCTATTGTCAACAGACATCTTTACATTTCTCCTCTTCTCAGTGATCCAGCTTTATGGTAAGGTCCATTCCATATGTAGTGGCAACAGTGTCTGGATCCTACTGAATATAGAAGATCAAGAATTTCCTTTGAGGTAATCGAAGAAACTTGCATCTCAGAAGTTTCAGCGAGGCTGAAGGACCAGAGCTCAGTTGCCAACACCTATGTCATAACTGCCAGTGACTCCAGTCCCAAAGAATCTGACATCATTGTCTAGCCTTGCAGGACACCTGCACTCATGTGTATAAACCTACACATATATACATGCATACACATAATTAAAAATAAATCACAAAAAATAAAGAAGCTTCGCTGAGCAGTGATGACACACGCCTTTAATCCCCTCATTCAGGAGGCAGAGGCAGGCAGATCTCTGAGTTAGAGGCCAGCCATCTACAGAGTGAGTTCTAGGACAGTCAGGGCTACACAGATAAACAACAACAACAACAACAACAACAAAGAAGCTTGACCATATGTCATGTCTTACTGATGTAATGATGTCCACATCATTGACCTAAATTTGATAATGTTCATTTCAGCAATTTATATGGCAACAAAGAAACATTGTCCTCCTTGGTTTTAGCCAGTCAAGGCAATGCCAGGATTGACCTCACTGTAAGTATGATCTCATCCTTCCAAAATCTCAGTGTACTTAAAGCAAAAGGCAGTCAGGAAACATTCTAGTGAGGTTGCTAAAACTATGGACTCCATCCTCCAGTCCTATTGTTTCATTAAAAGCGGAATCTCAGAAAATATTATTTTTAAAATATTTAAAATTTATTTTAAACTCTGTTGTTCAAAAAATGTAAACTAAAAAACATCACACAGTGAAATTAACCAAATCCAAAGACTCCACAGCTCAATGAACTTTTATACAGTTAGTAACCATTCAAATCAGAGGCTGTGGTGCTTCACACTGCATTTTATACTTTGACTATCAAGTATATTTTATATCAAAAAAACTAAGAACATGACAGAGTTAGAACTAGAGAAAATAGGCTTTATACCCTCTTTCATGACTAGTGTTACCTGCCTGCATTCATGTTACAGTGTATCCACATGTACATTTGTTTACATATGTGAATACATTATTGGCTAAATTTCATATATGAGGGAGAGTATAAGTTCTTCTGAGATTCTATGATCTCAATTAATATGCATTTTAAGTCTGTCCATTTTCCTGAAAAGTTTGTAATTTGTTTTCTCTAGAGCTGAGTAGTATTAATAAATATAAATATAATATATAATTTTATTGTCTATTCATCCTTTGATAGACAATTTGGTTAGTTCTACATTCTTGCTATAGTGAATAAAGCAGCCAGAAGCCTAGGAGCACAAATATGCCTACTGTACTGTATGGTGTTCTTGGGTATAAACCTGGAAATGGAACAGTTGGGTCACACGCTAGTTCTACTTTTAATTTTTTGAGAACTCTCCTGTAGGTGGCATTTTCTTTCCTGCCCACTAGTCCCAAGTAACTGCACTGAGGTATATATTAATTACAAATGCTTGCCCAATAGCTCAGGCTTATTACTAACTAGTTCTTACATTTTAAGTTAACCCTGATGCTTTATTTATGCTCTGTTATGTGGCAGTACCTTTATTAACAAGGCACGTTCATCTCCTGCTCCCTCTGCTTCTGACTGGCAATCCAGACTCAGCCCTTCTTCCTCCCAACATTCTCAGGCCTAACCTTACTCTGTTCAGCTATTTGCCAGTCAGCTTCTTTAAACCAGTCACAGTGACATATATTCACACAGTTTAAAGAATATTCCATAGCACTCTCCAAACTGATTTCTACAATGACTGTGTTAATTTGCACCCCAACTTCCAGTTAATAAGGGTTTCTTTTCTGGCTGCATCATTTCCAATATCCTTTGTCAGATTTGTGGATGATAGCTGTTCTGACTGGGGTGAGGAAGAGTCCTAAAGTAGTTTTAATTTCCATTTCTCTGATGGGTAGCGATAATGGAACTTTTAAAACATAGTTATTGGCCATGTGTGTTTCTTGTTTTGAATACTCCTTTTCATTTCCTTAGCCTGTTTGTTGATTTGTGGTTTCATTTCCCTGGTATTTACTTTCTGTGATTCTTTGTAAATCCTGAATGTTAGCCCTTTGTCTGAAGTGTGTCTGGTGGAGATTTTCTCACAATCTGTATACTGTTGGCTTATTCTGCCGAGTGTTTTCTGTACAGAAATGTCTGGTTTTTTTGTAGTCCCACCTGTTGGTGTTTGGAGTCAGTGCCTATGCCATTGGTTTTCTGTAAAATACTCTTGCCTACTGCAATATCTTAAAGGTATGTCATGTTTTCTTCTAAAGGTTCCAGGTTTTAAAGTTTTTGATGCATTTGGAATAAATTTTCTTAACAAGGTGAAAGACAGAATCTAATTTCATTCTCCTGCAACAGAAATGTAGTTTTGCCAGCATCATTTGGTGGACAGACTTTTTTCCAATCTATGTTTTTTCTTTTATCAGAAAGTAAGTGGGGGACAGCGGAGGCAGCCGGAACCCAGACAGCGGAGGTGGCCGGCTGGGACCGGAGGGGACCGGCTGGGACCGGCTGGGACCAGAGCAGCAGCAGAGGACACAGGCCACGGGCAGCGGGAACCATCGTGGCGGCAGGGAACACGTGCAACACCGAGAGCAGATCGCCCCACTGCGGTTGGATCGAGGAGGTGGGCCTTTGGTTGGCAAGGTCCCTGGCAGAGGAGGAGCCGGGTCCTATTCCTGGGGACCCTTTTGAGGGGTGAGAGGGATCTTGGCCCCTGGCGGGAATAAGGAAACAGAGCAAGAGCATTCTGTGGGAGGAGCCCCTGGCCAGCAGGGAAACCTGAACCAGTTTAAAAAGTCCCCTTAGAAAGCATTGATAGGAGGAGATAGGCAGGCACCAAGGCAAGAATTCACCCAATAATCTGAAGAACAGCATGAAAACACCAGAACCCAATGATCTTACAACAGGTCTTCAACACCCTAACACAGAAGAAGTGGAAAAAAATAGACTTTATGAAAGCAATAAAGTCCCTTAAACAACATGTGAAAAATGCCATTATAGAAATGGATGAGAAGTATAACCAAAAATTTGAAGAAATGAGTAAATACGTACATAATACCCTGGGAAACCAAGAAAGAACGATCAAACAGGTAATGGAAACAGTTCAAGAATTGAAAACTAAAATGGAG
>NC_022018.1:14176115-14185370 GCF_000317375.1 Microtus ochrogaster | reverse complement strand
TTATTAAATAAAAGAATAATAAATATTTTATTTAATTTATTTAAATTTATTTAATAAATAAATAAATAAAAGAAATTAAGTGGGCATAGCTTTGTCACTTATTTTTGGGGCTCTCTATCTGATATTCTTGTGTATTTTTATGCCAATCCCAGGCATGTTTACTACTATTTTCCTAATGTAAAATTTCAGGAAGGGTATTGTAATACCTCAGCAGGTATATTAAAAGGCCATCCTGGATGGGAAAGCTCTGCATTAGCGGAGCTAAAGTAAGTTTCTCTGCTCCCAGGGAGCATACTTTCCATGGTCATGTAAGGCGCTCCAAAACTAACTACCACATTCCAACTTGGTAAGTATCCATAACATATTTTGAATGTTACATATATTTTGAAAAGATATGTGTCTTGGGGTGTCATAGGTTTATTCTGATTGAATTTTAAAAATAACTTCAATTTAAATTTAATTATAAAATTAAAAATACCAAGTGAAAAACACCAGATATGATGTTCCACTCTTGTAAACCCAGCATTTGGGGAATAGGGGGACCAGTGCAAGTTCAAAGGCAGCCTAGTCTATCAGTGTAGTGACCACAGTGATGGAAGTCCCCACCTATGGTTCTGTAAACCATCACTGCTTACAGGCATTGTACTGTGTTTCACTCAGGTTAACTTGGTAGCTACCACATGACCCACAGCCTCTGGAGCTATATTATTCTCCTCTAAAGCATTCACACAGCCTAGAGGATGCAGCTTAAAGTGAAACATAGTTTTACTCAGCTTCACTTCAAGGAGAAAGAAAGAGCATCAATAGTCAACAGATCTACTAATTTCCAGTGGTGGTTCTCAGCTTCTAATAATCGCAGAGTCTGGCTGTTCCATTACGTTTCTAAAGGCTAAATAAATCAGTACCATGAGAAATACCCCAGCCCGGTTCTGCCTCAAATATAAATATACAAAAGAAGAATCCACACAGGTCTGTTTATAATTCAGAACAATAAAATAAATAAGATTGAAAAAGTCCTGAAGATGAGTCCAGAATGTCTGAGCCAGTTTCAAGTCTTCTGGCCTCTGAGTTGCTAAGGTTTATTTTTTTCCATTCCCTTCTGAAAGCATCGTGGCTACAAAATCTCAGAAACAGAACTGCAGAAAAGGGACAGCCCTACTTTATCCCATCAACCCCCAGTCACCAAACTGTGATTAAATGGGTGTGAAGACCAAAGCAGCCCAAGATTCCTAAAATGTCACATATTTGTAATTTGCCCAAAATGGAACCAAGCCTAGAGAAGCCTGTCTCATTACTTTTTGGCAAAGGACAGGGAATATCCATGGAAATGCTCTTAAATTTGTCCTTGTTTTCTTCTGAAAAGTAGTATTAATTTATAAAAATAAGTTTGAGCCCAATGAAAGGTATCAACATGTCCAACCAAGAACCCTCAAAGAAGAACCTGGCCACCCCAAACTATAGTGTGAGCATTATGCTTGGGGTGAGAACTGATGGCCAACTCAGCACACATGTCCTAACATGCCCTCACCTTATTAACTGTGGTACAAAGACCTTTCTTCCTTTCAAAGTGGCAGCTTCTTTGGGGGTATAAACCCTAGGCCTTCCTGGATAATCATTGCGACTCTTCTCTGAACTAAATGAACCATCCCCTTTAGTCTAATAGAAAGCATTTTAATGATCCTGGATTATGGTTGAGTTAGTTTTTTCTTTGTAGAAACTGCCCATTAGAGAAACCAGTAGGCCCAGCAGTCTACTCACAGATTCTAACAATAAATTCTACATAGAGCAGTTGTGGGCTTGTTCATACTTCTGCTTATTTGTCTAGAAGTTTCTGAAGTTGATAATAGCATACATTGTCTTTTTTGGATTCCTTACTGCAGCCTATGCCTTCCAGGATGAGTATCTGGTATCTGACAATCTTGGCATCCTATGTCTGGTGCTCTGGATTTTTTGGCATTAGAGTTGAATTGGTTTCACTCCTCATCAATGAACAAAACATGTGCAGAAAAATATAAGGAAGGAATGCCCATCCAGTGAGGGGAAAGCATGCAGAGTTCTTGGTGTTGGGATTGTATAATAGATGATTGTTTACATCTTGGTGGATCAGTGAACTTGAGATAATCAGATGAGTATCATGGCCTACTCCTAACGAGTCAGTATTGCTGCATCCCAAAGGTTCTATAACCTCCCAAAATAGAAGCATATCCTGGGGACCAAGTGTCCAAACATATAAGACTGTAGAAGACATTTCACACTCAAGCCCTGACAATAGTGCACTCATAAAAATGCAATTAACTTTAAGTGGTTTTACATATGGCACTGAGAGAATAGTAAAAAGTAAGGGAATTCTTATGTCTTTAATCAAGGTCAAAGAAGAAATAAAAAGCGTATTTCATTTACTTTTCAAGTGTTAAGAAATAGATACTTGCTTATAAAATGAACTGCTATTTAGTATCATAGTGTAGTTTATAAACTGTTCAAGGGTGGGGGAAGCATCCGGAGTGAAAAGGGACAAGTAAAACTGTGTAGACACATCACAGAAACCTGAGAGGAGTGCTGAGAAGGGTTTCCAGACATGTGTCTTGTTCTATTGCAGAACAAGATGGAGAGGAAGGGGTTTATTTGGCTTACATTTCATTGTTCATTATTTGTAAAGGAATGGGAACTCATACAGGGCAGGAACTCAAATTTCAGCAGGACAGAAATTCAAACAGGGCAGGATTTGGAGGTGGGAGCTGATGTTGAGGCCACGGAGGAGTACTGCTTACTGTCTTGCTCCATGTAAGTCTACTTTCTTATAGAACCTAAGACCACCTGCTCAGGAATGGCACCTCCCACAGTGGGCTGGGCCCTTCCCATTTAATAGTTATTAAGAAAATGCTCTACAGGCTGGCCCACAGCCCTATCTTATGTAGGCATTTTCTCAATTGAGGTTTCCTCCTCCCGAATTCCTATAGGTTGTATCAAGTTGACATGCATCTAACCAGCACAACACGGCAGGGCTGTCACAGTCATGAAACCACAGAGGCTATTGAAAATCAGTATTGGGGAGTGGCATTAAAGGCCTCACCCCTAGCTGAGGGGGCTCGTTGCTGTCGAAGGCTGTTGGGAACAGGAAAGACCAGTGTCCTTCAGGGGTGTGAGCCCTGTTAGGTTTCCATGTCATCAGTGGATGGTTGCACACCCATGGGCGCACGGGCAGTACTAACTGGACTCTGTGGGTTTTGTTCTTATTTGAAGGTCGTGAAAGGCTGGGTGGGATAGTGCACACCTTTAACCCCAGCAATTAGGAGACAGAGGCAGACTGATCTCTGTGAGTTCTAGCCCAGACTAATCTATATAATGATACTTTATCTTAGAAAGAAAGAAAGAAAGAAAGAAAGAAAGAAAGAAAGAAAGAAAAGAGGGAAGGAAGAAAAAAAGAAAGAAAGAAAAATACCCCCTACCCAAAGGTTTGAGTGTTGTGAGGGAAATATGGAAAAGGAAATATGGCTTTGGAGGTGATGAAAGGGTGTGTGAATAGGATCAATATGCATTGGATTGCATTGTATACAAGTGTAAATTCTTAAAGAATAAATGAAAATATCATTAAAAAACTTGTTCACAAATGACATAATAGTCTGTGTAGAAAATCCTACAGAATTTATAGAACAGAGTTCAGAAATAGATCAACATTACAAAAAAATAAATTTCACAATGGTCTCAATATAATTTAGTGAAACAAAGGAAATTTTTTCCAACAAATGGTTTACTGAAGTGAAGCTCCCTCCTCTCAGATGACTGTAGGTTATGTCAGCTGACGTGAAACTAGTCAGCACACATAGCTTAATCAGTGTGTGCCAGGTCACTGAGAAATCCTGTCTTACTGAAACAAGGAGGACAGCACATGAGGAGAAGCAACACTGGAGGCTGTTCTCTGACCTCCATGTATGCGTTCCCATGTGCACCTGCACAATACACACATATGAACACGCATGCAAACATGCCCCACACACATAAAACAAAACTGACAGCACCAAATGTTGATGTGGCTGTAGACCTAGCAGAACTCTTAGAAGCAGAACAGTATGTGTCACTTTGAAAAGCTACAAGATTTTATATAAAGCTAAACATATACATTCTTTATGATTGGATAATTCTTTTAGGTGTTTATTCAAGAGAAATACAACATACTCACAAAACATTTGCACAAGAACATATGAATATATGTGGCAGTATTTGACTTTATTGATAATAGTTGATAATAGTCCCTTACTGGAAAAAAAAACACGTTAACAGTTTAATGTTTACCCATGTCATGGGATAGTCACACAATGGAATATTACTAAGTAGTGAAAAATAACTGCTAATGTACACATACTACTGATCAAATTAAAAAACAACAGTATTGCAAGTTAAAGAAGGCAGCAACTGCACTAGCTTGCTTTCTGTTGCTGTGATAAAACAGTAAACTAAACTTACTTAGGAAAGATAGGGTTGATTTGGCTTATACATCCTGATCATGGTCCATCATCAAAAGTCAGAACAGGAACTAGATTGAGGAGTGCTGCTTACTTACCTGCTTTTATGCCTTATTTACTCTGTTTTTGTTCACAATCCAGGGCCAACTCTAAGCTATGGGGCCCCTCAAAGTAGCTGGGTCCTCCCACACCAATCACCAATCAAGAAAATACCCATAAACCAATCTCATGGCGGTACTTCCTCAATTGGAGTTCCTTCTTCCCAAGTGTGAAGGGGGATGGAACCTTTTGGGAAGGATAGGAGGTGTGACCTTGTTGGAAAAGGTGTGTCACCAGGGGTGGGCTCTGAGGTTTCAAAAGACTCCTAACATTACCTGTGTGTTCTCTGCCTTGTGCTGTGGATCAAGATGCGAATCTCAGTGGCTCCTGCTACCAGGTTTTTCTCTGCTTTCATGGATTTTATCCAATCCACTGAAATTGTAAGCACAATAAACACTTTCTTTTCTATGTTGTCTTGATCATAGTGGTTTTTTTTTTTTTTCACAACAATAGAAAGATAGAAGTTGGTCCCAAACAGTAGCTATATTACTATGACAGGGCCTGATCATGCTGGGTTTGGGGCAAATGTGGAAGATTTGGGGGCTTTGGACTAGGAAAGCTCTAAGCAGTGATTAATTTATAGGACTTTGGAAGACAGAAGTGCTGAGCATAATGTGGACTGTGGAGGCCCAGCTCAAGAGATCTCAGATGGGAATAATATTAGCAACTGTATTAGAGAGCATTCTTGTGATATTTTAACAGAGAATGTGACTGCCTTCTGCCCTTGTCCAAAGAATTCTCCTGTGTCTAAACTGAAAAGTAGGAAACTAATTCATTTGGCAGAGGAGATTTTAAGACAACCTAATACTGACTTCATTGTATGGTTATTAGTGATCACTCCTATGCAGGTCTACTAATGAAAAAGAGAAGGAATGTGGAACAAAAGGAATCACAAAATAGACAGTCTGGGAAATGTAGTATGGGAGCCAAGGACCGTGCTGGGAGAGATGAGACCAAACCTAAGTGGCTCTGCTACAGAGGGAGGGCAAGACTTCACCGCTAAGCTTCCAATGTGTGAAAGGAAGAGGCCTAAGGAATTCTCTGTTCCTAAAAAGAACAACCAATCAAAGCTGCTACGAATGTGGCTCAAGGGTGCCAGGATACACCCCACATTCGTAGTTCAACTCGGCAGTGTCGAGCTCATGATTCTGGCTTTAAAGTCATAAGACTTTAAAAAGTCTCATGTGTTTAGCTTGACTTAAAATTCAGGTGTTTATAAAAAGTGATATATTTCTGAGCCGTTTCTTCACCTGAGAGTTAAGAGTGGAGAGAAAACTCAAAACAAATGCTACTACAGCACTGGATGAGATCGATGGATTCACAACCACAACGGAAGGCCACACAGCAGGAGCGGACAGGAAAACCCGGGAAGCAAGTCGGCCCTAAAGCTAATTAATCCCCCCGGGGGGTGATCTCTACACACAGGGCTGTGAGTAGCCTGCCTTCTCTGCTCCCCAGAAAGGAGCAAGGCTCACTGCCAGCCCTGCCTTGACCTTGGGTCTTGCTCTCGCTCCGTGCATGCCTCTCATTCCACGGGACACAAATATGCCTTTCATATCAGAAAGGAGACTATTCCCTATACGCCCAGCCTTCGTGGCCATCCGCAGACACTGGGACAGACAGCTGGGCAGAAGCTATTTATGTTTACCAAAACCTTATTTCTTCCCATATCAGTTAAGTTTTTCTTTTCACTGGACTTATTAGATGCTGTCTTCAAGAACAAAATTTGGTCTGTTTATTTAAAAAAAAAAAAGATATTTTGTTTGAGAAGTAAAATGTGTTGATCTAAGTAGCCATTATTACAAGTTGTGGAATGGGGATGTTATGAGGGCTTTTTTTCAGCTTGCTTTATGTTAGAATGGCTGTTTCCTTTGCTCAAACTCAAATGGACAGACACCATGTTTGGCTCCTCCTCCGTTTCTCTCCTGCAGAGCTTTTAGCATGTCTGGACTCCAACAATTTACTTGATTAAAATTAACGGTCTTGCCTGTCACCCTTACCTCTACACTGTCAGGGGCTCCAGAGCATCTCTGGCACAGTCCCTCTCCAGCCACCCTCTCTATACTTCTCAGGCTGTTTGCAAGGGGTCTGCTTCATTCATCCATGCATCTCATCCCGGCTCCCGGCTTCTTTCTACTTCTCCGAGAAGGTCAACTGCGAAATAGATAAATAGTTGGCCAGAGTCCTGTTTTCTCTACAATTTCCTCCCAAAGAAAAGGCAATAAATAAAACCGAGCAAGCGGGGGCTGTGTCAACATAGCAAACACCTGCAGAACAACTTGGGGCTGACGAAGACTTATGAAACCCTTCAATGGCTGTCCTGGGTCCAATAGTAAGCTTTTCCGGACCCTAACTCTCTCCCTGCCAAGGAGTCATGACCTTTGAACCTGGTGGAGAAGTTCAGTATAATACTGTATTATTACTTCATAGAACAACAGGATAAGCTACATGATGGGAATTGGTCACAGACACAGGCTACGGGTCAATTAACGCAAGCTAGAAAATGGTAAAAATGATGGCATCCAAAACATTCCAAAATATAATAGGATTTACTATTTGCAAGCTGATTTTGCATACACTATAGCAACCTTCCTTACTACCACATATTAATAAAATAAGCCTCAGAGTGACTGAAGTTTTCTTTATTGTGTCCACGAGGGAAGGGGTTCTGGGTATTAGGGGTATCTATTTAGGGTCACAACATCATATTCCTCTTGGATATTCTCTTTCTCTCAGGCACTGGTCTTCTAACTCCATTG
The DNA here is from genome assembly GCF_000317375.1 of Microtus ochrogaster. Lineage (NCBI taxonomy): Eukaryota > Metazoa > Chordata > Mammalia > Rodentia > Cricetidae > Microtus > Microtus ochrogaster. The sequence continues at coordinate 14,178,052 of NC_022018.1, read as the reverse complement.
TGAAATATGTACCATTGCCACGTTTTGTTCTAGCCCTCACTCAGCTTTGATACAATGTTGTTTAAGGCTCAAAAGTGACTTCTCTTCACAAATTTAGTTTCCCCAATTGTGCACAGAAATCACCACAGAACCACAGCGGGCAGGAAGAAAAGTCACCCCAAGGAAAGTGGGAATATATCTAACTTATAATGTTAGAAGTATTTGACCAATATTAATGAGAAATATTGAGCATTTATTGGGTATCAGGCATTGTGCTAGGTGCCTATAGAATCTTTGGGCCTATGCTAGGCTGGGATGTAGCTTGGTCGTAGAGCATTTGCCTAGTAAGCAGGAGGCCTGAGTTCAGTTCCAGCAGAGCACACGTACACACACACACACACACACACACACACATTCTCTCTCTCTCTCTCTCTCTCTCTCTCTCTCTCTCTCTCTCTCTCTCTCTCTCCCTCTCTGAATCACCCAAGAATAATAGTCTATGAAAATGTAGTATGAAACCAGTGGAAAGGAATGAACTCTACAGAGCTCTGAAGAATTTCAGGAATCTTCCTGACATCTTTACTAGAGTTGCCAGAAGATGCTGTGTCCATGAATAAGAGCATTAAAAGAAGAGAGAGAGGAGGCTCTGAAGAAGAAGAAGAATGTCATGAGAAAGCAAAAGAGCAGAGGTAACTTGGAAAGCAAAGTAGATAAAATAAAAATAGTTTTTAAAAAGCAGAAAAACAGAGTTAAAGTTGTTTGTGCTTGAAAGCAGCACAATGAGTTTCCTGAATATGCAGGACTTAAGTAAATAGATCTGGCTACACATGATGATTGTCTATAATCCCAGCACTACGGAGCCAGAGGTAGGAAGATCCAGAGTTCAAGGGCAGCCTGGACTAGCTAGATCCATCTCAAAAGCAAACAAGCAAATAAACACACAAAGTCCAAAAGTGACCAAAAAGAAAAAGAGAGAAAAAAATTAAAAATAAATTAAAAAAAAGGAAAAAAAACCCACCAAAGACATGCCTGGTCTTTGTAACCAGAGACAGCACATTTGTTTTTCTGGATGCCCAGACCTGAATAATAATACAGAAACTGTATTAATTACAACACTGTTTGGCCTATTAGCTCAGGCTTCTTATTAAGTAACTCTTACATCTTAAATTAATTCCAGACCCAGATAATCACACAAAAACTTTATTTATTACAACACTGTTTGGCCAATAACTTAAGTGTACTTTTAGCTAGCTAGGTCTTCCATCTTAAATTAACCCATTTTTACTAATCTATATATCACCAGGCTGTGGCCTACTTGTAAGGCTCTGGTCAGAATCTGTCTCCTTCAGCAGCTGCATTGGATTTTTCTCTGACTCTGCCTATTCTCTCTCTATATATCTCTTCCAGCATGGCTATATTCGGCCTTGCAATAGGCCAAAGCAGCTTTATTCATTAGCCAATAAAAGCAACACATATACAGAGGGACACCCCACATCAGGTCATTGCTTCTATTTAGGATTCCTCAGGGCCATTCAGTCATGAAATAAGTCAAGAAAAGGACTGGTCCATGAATTAGAAAGGAGAAACAATATATGGGGGTTAGAGGAGCCAATGCTATGAATCATTTTTTGCATATAAAGGAATAGTTTGAAAATATACAGACAAGTATTTCAACTGCAAATCATGATAAGTTATAAACACCCGAGAATAAACTTAAATAAAGGCAAGGGGCAGGCAAGAAGGCTCAGGGGGCAAAAGCACTTGATGCCAAGATCTGAGTTGATCCCTGGGACTCACGTGATGGAAAGAGAGAATCAACTCCTGAAAGCAGTTCTCTGACATCCACACATGTGCTGTAGTAGAAAGAAAGAAAGAAAGAAAGAAAGAAAGAAAGAAAGAAAGAAAGAAAGAAAGAAAGAAAGAAAGACAGACAAGAGAAGGAGGGGGAAGGGAGAGAG
>NC_022018.1:14173508-14175834 GCF_000317375.1 Microtus ochrogaster | reverse complement strand
TTGCTATTCTTGTAAAGGTCCTGGATTCAATTCCCAGTACTCACATGACAGCTCACAACTGTCTCTCACTTCGGTTCCAGAGGAGCTGATGCTCTCTTCTGACCTCTGCAAGTACCAGGTACACAGTGGTGCACAGAATACATGCAATCAAAATACTCATACAACATTAAATAAATCTGAAAATCAAGACATTTAAAGAATTATAAAATTCCATCCCAGGTGACAAACTGCTGGAAGAAACAGCTATATTCATTATAGGGAAGCATAAAATACTATCATATTCTAAAAGCAGATTCTTTCTGAGTCTATGTAATATCATTTCAATTTAAATTTTGATGGGTTTTGATTGTTTTGAAATGACTATTCAAAGAAAAAGAGCCAAGAATTAAATTAGAAAACTATTACTGAAAGGGGAAGCTTGCTTCAAAAATGAAGGGTACGTGTTAAAACAAAACAAAAGAAAATATGTCCATATTCACTTTTAGTTCTGATCTTGTCTAGACATCCAGGGTCAGCTTGCCAGCTAGCGGGTGGATCTAGAACTTCAAAGTCAGCATATCTGATACATTCCCTCCCCACACTGTGTTTATAACCTGTGAGGCCACAGTCGGCGGATCACAACTGTACAGACTTCTCTTCCATTTCCACTCCTGGCCCTAAGGCAGGCTCCTCCACAGACAGAGATATTGCCATCCTCTGCTGCGGGTCTCCATGACCCTCTCTACCCTTGGCTCCAGGCCTGGATTTTTCTCCTCCTTTGTGGCTACGTGACTAATCTCCATGGAGAGACCTTGGTCATGGCATTCCCTCAATCATGTGCTTCAGAACCTTTAGTGACACCTAACTGTCTACTAAATATAGTCTAAACTCTTTAGTTTGGTATTTGTAAAAGGTCCTGTGGTTTCTGACCCCCACTTCTGTTCTCCACTTCGTCTCTCTGTCAGCAGACAGGTTAGTGGGAACAGCAAAGAAACGAAAGACCAGAGAGTGAAACACATGTAGACTACTCCTTAGAAGCCTTTCCTAGAGCCAGGCAGGACGATGTGCGAGCCGTCACAAGAAGGTGGAAGCAGGAGGATTGCCAGTCTGATTGAGCTTTCAGTGAGACCCACTTTCACAAAGATTAGGTCTGTAGATCAGTAGTAGAGAGCCCAGCACATAAAAAACTATGGGTTCCATTTCTAGCACAAGACAATAAACAAAATAAAAATGGAGAAACTGAGGTGAACGGAAGGTGAAAATCGAATACTATTCATTTCATGAGTTGGTTAGAAATCGCTCTGTAACAAAACACCCCAAAGCTTAGTGACCTAATATTCAACAACCATTTATATTGGGTGTTTATTTAGTTCCAGAGTCTTCAGGGCTGCTGGTGGTTTTGCTAATTTGAATCCTGCTTAGCAGATCTTGGCTGGATGACTATTAGTCAGCTGATGGAAAGGTAGCAGACTACTGATCTAGAATGGTTCCAGCTGATACAACTGTCCTCATTTTGTGGAGTCTCTCATCCAGCATTAGGCAAAGCCTGGGCTTGCTCACAAAGTGGTGGGAAGGTCTCAAGGAAAAGCCTGGAAGCAACAGGGCTTCTAGGTTGTAAGCATCCCAAGGTGGGTATGGGAACCGAACTCAGGTCCTCTGCAACAACAGAACATGATCTTAATCACTGAGCCATCTCTCCAGTATCCACATGGGGCTTCTTAAAGCTTAGGCTCAGAGTTGGCGTATTGTCACTTCCTTTGGCAGTGGCTAAATGGGATGGATGAAAACATTGAAAAACCATAGAAACCACCTCCAAACCATAGAAACTTCAAGGTCACATTGGAAAGGAAGAGCGAGGACTTGAGACCATTTTTTATAACTAGTAGTTGCCAGTCCCTGCAGCTTATATTATAATAAGCAGGACAGACCAGGGGCTGAACCCATAGCAGTCAGTTTTGATTGGCAGATACTTGGGCCAATCTGGTTGTTCATGTGATCTGCAAGGATCTCTTTGGTCCACTAATCTCAAAGGTCATCTCAAGAGCTTTGTTATGAATGCAACACTAAAAAAAGTACGATGAAAACAAAACAAATCTTTGCATTTGGGGAACTAACTCAATGTCTTACCACATCAATATCATAATCTGTAAACTTTGTTTACACAATGATAAAAGCTTCTTGCCCTTCTGGCCTTGTAGATGCTGGAGCTCGTGCTGTACGGAATGTGTTCATCTGTCCTCAGGATGCACCACTGATCCCTTCTGGAGAGGTTGAAACACCATATTTTTAAAATTTTGTCTGTTCATTTCTTCAGACCAGTTTACCTAGTACCAAAATAATTTTCAAA
>NC_022018.1:14162866-14173237 GCF_000317375.1 Microtus ochrogaster | reverse complement strand
CTATTTGTTTTAAAGACTAGATATGTCTGTTGCAAAACGTCAGCTTTATTGAATGACAACATAAGGGGTTTTATAGAAAATAGTCCTATGCTTTTATTCGGTATTCCAGTTAGTCCTCACCATGAGTCACTGTGGTGAAAAGACATCCGAGAAGACCAAAGGATTCCGTTTTGTGCTACCTGAGAGTGGTCCCTACCCAAAACAGCTGACAAATACAAACAGAAACCCCGTGCCAAGAATTCAGATCACAGAAATTCCATCCCAAATCAGTTCAACAATAAATCCAATATAGAACTTGGTTTAAGAAACCGTGCAAAGCTGCTCAATAAGGAATGGACATTTGGCTTGGATGGTTATACAAAAGGATTAGTAAAAACATTCTGTGGTTGTTAAAATGAATTGGGGAGAGATTTATGAATTCGTTCACAAGCTATGGAATTACACAATAAATATTGATTATATGTATCTGTTTATAATTTATATGTCCTTATTATAGACATTTATTGTCAGAAAAGTTGTAAACTAACTGAAGAATTGGGATAGATGCCAGGTGGTGGGATTGAGATTTACTTTCTATTCTATGCTATTTGAATAATTTTAGCATTGTATGTTATAAAAACAACATTTAAAGTTTTAAGTTAAAAGAAACCTCACATGTTTGGATGTTTGGGGTGACGTTCCTTCCTCCTGGTCAATGTAGAGAAAACCTTAAGAGCCTGGTATTAGCATCTGAATACGGTAGAAAAGTTATGTCCGATTCAGGGCACAAGAATCTCTCTCTGCACCACGGGTCCTCTTCTTTCTTCTAGCTTGGTTTTGCATCAAGATCTCTCCAAGGCAGGCCTTGAACTCATGGTCTTCCTGCCTCAGCCTCCCAAGCGGCTGAGGTTCCAGGCCTGTGCCACCAGATCCAGCTCTTCTGTGTGTGACTTAACAAATGGTCAGAGCAAGTGAACACCAAAGAACACAGAGAGAAACACTGGCTGCTGTGGAGAAGAAAACTGCCCTCATCTTTTTAAAGATTTCTCTAGAGCAGTGGCTCTCAGTCTTCCTAAGCTGCAACCCCTTGACGCAGCTCCTCGTGTTGTGGGGACCCCAACCATACAATTATTTCATTGCTACTTCATAACTGGAATTTTGCTTCTGTTTATGAATCATAATGTAAATATAGGATATACAGATGAATTTAAGTGACCCCTGTGAAAGGGTCATTAGCCACCTCCACAAGAGGTCACAACCCAAAGGTTAAGAACTACTGCTCAGAGGTGATTCCTGTGTCTCTTATGGTTTCATATCCTTTCCTTGTCACTGATGAAACTGCCTTCTCCATTCTTATGATTTATGGGCATAGTTTACAAATATATAAATTTGGGGCTGGCAAAATATATACAGACAAATAAACTAAATAAACTAAATGAAAATTCTATAAAACTTTAAATTAAAATACATATTTTGTTTATGCTCAAAATATTAATTACTACAAACCTTAAAAGAACCTTAAATAGGCCGGGCAGTGGTGGCGCACCCCTTTAATCCCCGCACTTGGGAGGTAGAGGCAGGCAGATCTCTATGAGTTCAAGGCCAGCCTGGTCTACAAGAGCTACTTCCAGGACAGTTCCCAAAGCTAGCTACAGAGAAACCCTGTCTCAAAAAACAAACAAAACAAAAAAGAACCTAAATACAAATAAACCCTGTTCATATCTTTGGTTTTTGATTTATCTTTAAATAGATAACCAAAACTTTCTTTTCATTCTTTGAGATGATAAAAGGATCATGGCGTGGCCGAGAAGGTGTGCCTTGCCCTGGTTAGGCACTCAGGAATCTGAAGCAAATCTCCTAAGACCTTGCTAGTTACAGTATTACTAGCAGTTTCAGATTGGAGTGTTTACCAAGCATTTGCCAGGAATGAAGAGAACCTCCCCTATCCATGGATAGCTAGCAACTGCATGGAAAAAGTCCAGTCCCATTAGGTAGGGCACTAACTACACTCAGCAACAAAAGGCAAGCTAACTGGACATAAAAATTATCTTATGTATTTTAGTTTAAATACCTCTAGTGAATCAAACTTTAAAGTTTTGTGAAACTATGAAACACATGCATTCTACATAATATCCAAAACTTGTACTTTAAAGTACTTTGTATGGGTTAGCTCATTAAATTTTCAAAGCAAAAGGTGAGGTTGTACATGCCAGTATTTCCAGCATTTGGGGGCTTGGAAGGAGAGCTGGGAGTTCCAGGTCATCCTCCAGCAGCTGCACAGGGAGTCTGTGCAAGAGTCTTAACTCAAAAAAATAAAAATAAAAATTCCAAAACATGATAGCTTTTATCTCCATTTTTAATATTTGAGAAACTAAAAAAAACAAGAGAGATTGCCTATTAGCAAAACCAGCCGTGGTTCTAGCAGCATTTGGACCACTTGAGCAGAATCTGACCTAACCACCTTTTCCTTTTGCTACTTCTAAATAAAACATAAAGTTGCGAACACCATATATAATATATAAAATAAAGTGATAAAAATACACATTCATAAAAGGTTCTGCATCAACCACCATGAAGAAATACAAACTGAAACCACAGTGAGACATAAGAGACTCTGAGGTCCCCACTAGGGAACTCTTAGAATTGCTGAGCACTTTCATCAGAATGGGGGACACAAAGCTAGTGAGAAAGCCAGTAAGTAGCCTTCCTCTACACCACAAACATCTGAGAAAGAAATCAGGGAAGCAATCCTATTCACAACAGCCTTTGAAGAAAACCAAAGAAACACCTTGGAATACACCCATCCGAGGAAGAGAAAGACCTGCTAAGCGAACAACCCAAGGAAGACATTGGAAATGGAAAGACCTTATGCTCACAGATTGGGAGAATTAATATTAAAAAAATAGCTATTCCACCAAAAGCAATTGGTCCCCATTATAATTCCAATACCCTTTTGCACAGAAAGAGGAAAAACAGTAACAATTAAAAAACACCTTTAAATTCATATGGGACAAGAGCTCTAGCAGCCAAAGCAATTCTGAACAAAAACAATATTGCTGATATGATAACATCTGATTTCTAGTTATACTACAGAGTAATAGTAATAAAAACATCATGAGAGTTAGGCGATGGAGGTGCACACATTTAATCCCAGCACTCAAGAGGCAGAGGCAGGCGGATTCTTATAAATTCGAGGCCAACCTGGACTACAAAACAAGATCCAGGACAGCCAGTGCTACACAGAAACCCTAACTTAAAAATTTAAATAAACAAAACAATGAACAACCAAACAAATAAAAAATAAACAAGCCAGCATGAAACAGGCAGAAACAGACACTAAGATTATTGGGAGAGAATCAAGAACCCAAATACAAGCCCACATAGGTATAACCACCTGATTTTTGACAAAGATATGAAAAATACGCATTGGAGAAAGTTCAGCTTTCAACAAGTGGGGCAATGGGATCAACTTGAGTTTAACAATAATTTTCTTTAGGAACCATTTTGTGTCATTTTATTGTGATAAAAATGCACATTTCCTAACTCTCCCACTTTGAACCATTTCCTGTGACCGTACATTCATACTGTTGTGTGTCGTCGTCCTTTGTCTCCAAAGCTTTCTGCCTTGCAAACCTGAAATTGTACCTATGATAGGATAGCCTGTCCTTCTCGTCCACTATGGGCGTTTCCTTCCTGCCTTGCAAACCTGAAATTGTACCTATGATAGGATAACCTGTCCTTCTCGTCCACTATGGGCGTTTCCTTCCTGCTCTCTGCTCTAGGAATTGTGTTACTAGAACCTCCTAAAGGAGATGATGATACTATTGATTCGTTTGGGGGTTATTTCATCTAGTTTAGGCATGTTTCAGAATGTCTTCCTTTTCTTTAATGATGAAAAGCATCCTCTCTCTCTCTCTCTCTCTCTCTCTCTCTCTCTCTCTCTCTCTTTCTCTCTCCCTTTGTAAGAATTTTTTTTATGTATTCATTCGTCAACAGACACTTGGAGTTTTCCACATTTGGGTTGTTGCAAGCAATGCTGTTGTAGACATGGGTGTTTAGATAATCCTTTAAATCTCTGTTTTCAGTTCTTTGGGGTGCAGGTCATGAAGGAAGATTTCCATCCACATAATTCTACTTTTACGTTTTTGAGAGCCCACCTTGGTGTTCTCCCTGGCAGCTATGCCATTTCACATTTTTCCCAACAATTCATTTTCCCACAACTTTGACAATGTTTACCCCTCCCCCTTGCTTTCCTTTCCTGCTTTCCCCAGGAGCCATCATCATGGATGTGAGGGCTAAGTGTGCATAGCCCTTAATGCCAAACATTGCAGTAAACAAGAATAATATTTATATAAAAATGTTGGTAAACACCCTTGTGAATTAGCAACTACTCCCATGCTCCTGAGGGTCATCATCTAGAGCAACACAATTGTCTCAAGACAGCCAACAAAACTGCAGACATGGGCCTGAGGAGAAATTACCCTGTGTGGGGTTGCCTAGACAATGTGGCAATAGTGTGGGAACACTGCGACTAGCCAGCCGGCAGTGGAGTCCGTATTATAGAAACCATCCTTCCTGGAACTCACCTACCTAATGTTGCCTACTTGATCCTCTGACAGCCAGGTTTTGACATTTATTTTTTTATTTTTAATATTGCTTCAGTACTCACTTCAAATGCCCACCCATTGGATTTACAGTTTTTCTCCAAGAAAATAAGAAGCCAAGTCTTGCATTTTTTTAAATTAAAAGTTTCAAAGTGTTAGGTCTTATTTATCTCTTATTGTAAAGTCACAATTCAGCATGTCTTGGCACCCGACATCTGAAATTCTAGCATTCAGAGCCAGGGGCAGGAGGATCACTGCAAGTGCAAGGCCCACCTGATCTGCATAGTGAGCTCCCCCATTCCAGACTCTTCCATACTCTTCTCACAAACCAGTTCCTCAGGCCTAAGCACTACATACATGGTCAGGTTTATCTCAGCCATTGCCAGACTCCTCTGGACCAGTTTTCTGAATTAGTCAGCTTTATCATTGTTAGGATAAACTATCTGACAGAAGCCACTGAAGTAGGGAAAGGTTTATCTTGCCAACAATCCACCCTGGTTGAGGCCACAGAGTGTCCTTGAGTAGGAGCTTGAGTAGAGGGTCACACTGTCTACGGTCGGGAAACAGCAAGAGAAATGTTGGTACACAGTTCATTGGACATCCACCCATGGGACGATGCCACTCATTTTTAGGATGGGTCTTCTGTCTTCAATTAACCCAAACCTAGAAGCTTCCTCATATATTTCCTATTCCTCATTGTCTTTTTTCCTCTTCCTCTTCCTGTTTGAGGCCAGTATGAATCTGCCCATGATTTTTATACTTTTAATGATGTGTGTGTGTTCATACATACTACGTGGCACATATTATATATGTATTATAAATCAACTCGCACTTTGGCAATTTCCTTTCACATTTGGTATCCATTTTATTATAAATTAATTTATATTATTATATTTATCGACTTCATTAATTAAACTTGCATTGCCTAAATAAAGTTGATTTTATCCATATTTTCCTACAGAAGGAGAACTTATGTAGAGGGGATATTTTATACACATCTGCTTTTATAAAGAAAATATTTTTTCTGGATGAATATGCAGAAGAATATATTATTGTAATAGTATTTTTTTAGCCATTATATTTAAAACCGCTTTTTCCCCCTAAAGTGGTTATTTATTCAGTTTTCAACACATGATGTATTGAGTATATTGCACAAACCAGGATCTGTTGTAGACACCGAGGAGATAGCAACCTGTAAAAGAGACTTGCTTCCAGCTCCTCTAAGGCTTACTGTCTAAGAAGAGAAAATAAATACATAACACCAGGTAACAATGAATACTTTGAGAAACTGAAGCCCCAAGGACAGAGTTCGAGTTTGCCTCTTAGGTGTTCTCTAAAGGTGTGTGTATGTGTGCTGTCTGGAACTTAGGTCACGGAGGGAGTGTTCTCGAAGGGGATACTGGCATCCCAGCCTCTTTATAGCCTTCTTGCCCACTATCCCATGAAGAGCCTCTACCCCATGCTCCCCACCGGGATGAGTTGCACAGACACAACACAGTCAAATGCCTGACCAACATGGACTGTGAAACCACGAACCTGAATAATCCACTTCCTCAGTCCTGGCTGCCCACCTGCTGCACTTACTGACATCTAATACAGGTGGAGAGAGAACTATCTGATGCATGACTGAGGTGACACCTGTGGAGGCAGCTAAGGTGTCATTTAAAGTATGGTGGTCAAAGAAAACCTTTAAAAAAATAAATTTTAAGTAAAAAGCCTCCATGAGATGAGGGAAGTCTCCTCCCATCTTGGGGGAGGGCAGGTCTGAAGAGTAGGTGAGCTGCAGCTGTGTTGGGAGCAAGCCCCCAACACTCGAGAAATGACAGCAAGCAGACGGGTGTATTCTGGAGGTGGACCAGGGGAGGTGGTGTAAGTTATTGGAAGGGTTTAGGCTTTTTTTATCTTAACCAAAAATAGGAAGCCATTGGGGGATTTTACGCAAATAAGTGTCATGATCCGATCTGAGTTCTCAAAGGCTTTCCTTGGCCCCTGTAGATTGTGATAAAGATAAGGGCAGAAGCCAGAAGACTAATTAAAGGCTCTCGTTTTAATCCAGGTGAAAGATGGCTTGGCTGGGGTTAGGGTGACAGCTGTGGAGGTGATAGATATTGGGTATAACTGAATATCAGAGCTGACTGATATGGCTGTGGAATGAGAGAGAAAGAGGGGTTCAAGGAGCCTCACAAGTTGGAGATTTGAAGCAACTGGAAGGACAGAATTGCCACTTATGTGGGGAAAACAGATGGGGCATTTCACATTGGAGACCCCTGCTGGATATCAAGGTGGAGATCGGTGGCCTCAGATTCTGCAGACAGTTTAGAAAAGGGTCTGAGCAACCTTTGGACTGCACTGAACGGCCCACATGCTGTGAAATCGCTTTCCTCGCCAGCACAGTGTGGTGGGTTTCAGAAGCCTCCTCCTTTGATTGGCATTATCCTGACCACAGGGGCACGGAACACCAACGCTTTTCTTAACGCTCAGGGCCAGAGATATTTTCTCTTTTGTGAACTATTGGTCCTTTCTATTTTACCTGCTGGCCTCTGGGAGCTCTTTCCACATCTGAATATAAATTCCCTTTGAGTTGTATGTGTCTCTTGGGTCTGTGGTTTGCCTTTTCACTTTATGTCTAAGTATTTGGTCTTTGGGACTTCCAGCAGCGTAAATAACTTAATGGCATTTCCACAGCTCCTTGTAGCCGACAAGGACATCCACAGGAGTAACATTTCTTAACCTTTCCTCTCCTGCTTCTCCAACACCCTCGGCACTCTTCTGCCGTAGTCTTATTGCAGTACTATTATTGCCTTCTTTTTTGACATTGATTTTCCTCTCAGGATTTATAGTATCTGCATTCGGTGATGGCCCAGAGATGACCACAGGTAGGTCATTGCTACCACCAGTGCTCACGTGTGTAGTGGAATCCAGTAGTAAATCACAGTGCCATATGTCATACTTTGGGAGGAAAGGATAAAGTTCCTGAATTTACACATTCAAAATGTCTTCTTATTGCTTTTAAATTTGAAACGGCTACACGGTTTTGATCTTTTGAGTCATTTTCCTTTTTGTTTTCCTTCAGAACTTTTTTCATATTAATAATGAGAATTCTGTAGCCAGTCACCCTTCTCCTTCCGATTAAAGGCATGTGGTACCACTGCCCAGCCCTATCTCTTTAAACTGCTTCCATTTGAAAAGCAGGGTTTTTGTTTGTTTGCTTCTTTTACCCTGGGAAGAGCTAGATAGGAAATCTGTTAGGCTCTGTAGTTCTCACAACTGAAGCATCCCCTTATTGCCATAGTGCTGCCTTCATGATCAGTGTTGCAGAGCTTGTAAAACTTGCCAGGCAAAACAATTGGAAGTTCTATTGTGTGCAGCCTTATTTCATTTTTCTTTATTACTAATGCATGTGTCCGTGTGTGTGTCCGTGTGTGTGTGTGTGTGTGTGTGTGTGTGTGTGTGCGCGTGCGTGCGCACCGGTACTATCTGAAGGTCAGAGGTCAGCTTTGGGAGTTTGTTCTTTCCTTCCAGCAGGAGTTCCAGTGGATGAACTCAGGTCCTTAAGTCAGCCTTCACAAGCATTTAATTACAGTTCTCGCTGTCTCTGAGAGGATCCATAGACAAAATATTGGACACCCAGTTTAACGTAAATTTCAGATAAAGAACAAATAAATAAACAAATAAATAAATAAATAAATAAATAAATGTGTACTATTTCAGTTATTATAACAGGTTTATACTAGAAAAATATTTTTTGAGATCTATATTACATTTTTGTTGTTTCTGGTTTTGGGTTTTTGTTTTTGTTTTTTTTGTTTTTGTTTTTGTTTTTGTTTTTTTTTTGAGACAGGGTTTCTCTGTGTAGCTCTGACTGTCCTGGAACTCACTTTGTAGACCAAACTGGCCTTGAACTCAGAGATCGTCCTGCCTCTGCCTCTTGAGTGCTGGGATTAAAGGCACTATCAATACTACTTTCAAATCAATGCTGTTTATTTGAAAGCAAAATGGAACTGAGTGCCGTTTATATATTACTTATTATTAAGACAGTGTTTCATGTAACACATAGTGTCTTAAGTCCAAGGATGGTATTGAACCTGATCCTCCTGCCTTGACCTTCCAAAGTGCTGGGAATACTGGGATATGCACGATGACATGTTTAGCACTGGAGACTGATCCAGAGCACAGTGTATACCAGGCAAGGTCTTTACCACCGAGTCCAAACTCTAACCCTTGCCTTTTATTTTTATATGCTAAACATGGCAATCTATCTCAATCACTGGGAGCCCTTTACGGGGGAGAATTCTGGAGTGACCCACGGTCATTCCTGCCCATGTTTCACATAGTCATGACCACACTTAGGAGGAAGGCTGGGAACTAAGCCCAACTTGTTGCTCCAGTAAAATGCTATTATTAGGGAAGGATGGTACAGATACTGGGGACACTCAACTGCAAGCCCATTTTATCCCTGAAAAGATTTTACTTTTGTTAATGCAAACTCTTGGTCAGAGGTCTTTATTTCTCCAAATTATATTTTTTATCATGTATTCCTTATATTTATTTTTCTCACACTTCTCCCTCCTGGTGTGAAGAGTTTCCTCTGAGACTGAACCATTCTGTCTATCATACAGGAAAGTACTTTAAACAGGACGGTAAACCATTCAAAATAGCTGCAGGAAGTCCCTGAAACTGACCAGATTCACTAGCCCTCCCTCTCGTCCAGAGTAAGCATTAAAAGCCGAGTGTCTGTCTCAGAGGAGCGGAGAAAAGCTGAGAACATGGCTTTCAGACAAACCCAACTGCGAAGAAGACTCTGAGGCCAGATCAGCTACCGGAAGAGGTTTAGATCAAATGAGTCACAGGGACGGGACAGTCACCAAGCTGTGGAGCTGCCTGCAGGCTGTGCAGTGTGCTCCAGGTTCTCAGCTTCTGTGAGCTGTCACCACGCTGCAGTGGGTCTCGATGAGGCAGCTGTCTTTGAGTCATTTCTGCTCCTCCAAGTAACCCCTCACCTGTATTCCTGTAAGTAACATCCAGAAAACTCATTGGTTCACCAATTTGGATTTTGATGGTGTTTGTGTTTTGGTCTGCCATGGCTTTTCATCTGGGGTGCGTAGATACTTGTGTTTCTCCCCAGGAGAAGTTTTGTCACCCAGCACCTCCCTCCCCTTCTTTATTTCCCCTTTCTCTAGCACTAGGTAGTTTAGGCAGGTCTTGAACTCACAGTCTTTTCGCTTCATCCTCTGGCATGATTTTAATCTCTAGCCCTACTCACTTGACATCTCTTCCTTTCCTTTGGGTTTCATGTGCAAAACGACAGCAACCAGACCAGCCCTGCACACACCAGAAGCCTCTCGTTCACCTACACTGCATTCTTCTAGATACTCGGTGACACTGTGGCTGACTCCAGCTTTCCTTCGGCCATGGTAAGCTTCTTCCCCCTTGACATATTCTCTCAGCTCTCACAGTGCCTTTCATATTTTCTTCATTCACCTTTAATATATCATTTCCACTAGGGTATAAACTATTGGTCTACGTTTCTTCAGTTACTGGAGTTAATCTTCTATAATATATTCTTTTCTCTCTTGTAAGAAGAATATACTCTGTTTCTGAAGTTTTTACAGCTTATTGGTCTTCTGATAAATCTGTGCCATCACAGATCCAGCCATTGCAGAGTCTGTGCCCCTGCTGTCTGTCTGTCTGCTGTCCTGACTTCACAAATCCTGCTCTTGCACACAGCACACAGACTCCTTGAGGTCCTTTTTGTCTTGCTCAGGGCATTTCTTGCAAGGTCATTTGG
>NC_022018.1:14159510-14162719 GCF_000317375.1 Microtus ochrogaster | reverse complement strand
TTTCTTTCTTTCTTTCTTTCTTTCTTTCTTTCTTTCTTTCTTTCAGACAGGGTTTCTCTGTAACTTTGGAGCCAGTCCTGGAACTAGCTCTTGTAGCCCAGGCTGGCCTTGAACTCATAGAAATCCGCCTGCCTCTGTCTCCTAACTGGGCTCAGTTTTCTTTGTGTAATCCAAAGAATCACCAAAACTAAGGCCACTTGTTTTGACACCACTGAAAGGAGTTCTGAATCAGTGCGAAAATGTCATTGCGTATAGTTTTGTGCATTTTGGACAGTTCCCCTGCAATGTTTGTTGTTGGAACCATTATCTTCTCAGAGTGAAAGACACTGATGATCATTTGCTTCCTTTGAAGAGACTGATCACAAACCCCTCTATCTAGACAGTTACCATGGATGATAGGAGATCCTCAGGCAGCCAGGAAAAGGAGACTGCATGCTCCTTTATTTTGCCTTCTTCCCCACAATGACAATGTAAAATGTTTCCATCAATTAAAAAAAAAAAAGTAGCCCAGGTAGGTCTGGAACTCAAAGAAGCCATCCAGGTCCCTTGGACTCATCTTCATCTTAGAGTGTCTCAATCTCCCTTAGTACTGGGATTGAAGGCCAGTACGGCTGTGTCTCCATTCACCTTTCACAAGGACTCACATGCTATCTTTTCCGTTTGTATATAAATAGACCTCAGAGTAGATGAAGTATCTCTGACAGTCTCAGGATTTTTGTTGGATTCAACCAGTAAAAGCTTTTGGAAGACGCCAGAGGATAGATTTGTAAAGTATGATATGAAGTCAGCTTGGCAGTGCCTGACTATTTATTTGTATGTGTGTGTTGTGAATCTTTTAGAAATTAAAATTTAATTGAACTGGGTATGTTGGTTTATGCCTTTAATCCCAGCACTTGGGAGGCAAAGGCAGGTGGATCTCTGTGAGTTTGAGGCCAGCCTGGTCTACAGCTATTGACTTTGTCTCTCTTGTGCAAAGAAAACAAAACCAATTTTATACTTATATATGATCAAAATAATCCTTAGGATAAAGTTATGCAAGCCTCAATCTATAATTCTTGAACCCACAAGTGAATCGCCATATATTTTTCTATAATGTTTTTCTATCTGAAGGAAGAATCTTTAGCTAGTTGACTTTTGGATTAGTAAGGAATGCAGGTGATTTTAGGAATAAGGGAACCTGATCTATGGGGCTAAGGAGTATGGAAAGGCAACCGGAGTTTCACTGATGCCAGGAATGGAATGGCCTTGCAATCTTTCCTAATCCTGCCCAGTGATGGCAAAAGGAACTGCTAGGGAAAAAAATGTCTTTCCTTTCTACTATGATGAAAAGTTTGGGTTACTCTGGATTGGACCTACCATATTCAAAATCAACTGTTGGCAGTCTCCTCGTTAGAACAGAGTAGCTGGAATGCAGCCCTCTCTTCCGAGCTGATAAAACACAGTTCACGTCTGTTGTAACGTGGGTTTCCACCCAGACTGCAGTGCTTGCACAGCGTGTTCCAGCTCAGACTTAGGCGAGTGGGTGGTTTTAAAAACTGGTCTCATATTTTTAAAAATAGAACATTTCTAAATGAAAGTCACGATTCCTAGGACGAAAGAAGAGCTGTGAATCAATGTATTTAGTCCTATTATTCTTAAAATGCAGAAATAAACTCTTAATGATGCTGAGTCACTGTAGCACTACATTGGAATAACACAAATTTGACTGCTGAAAAATAGTTTGAATCCAGAAGGAAATGGTGGATATATGAATCCGGGTAAACTGTGAGTTGAGATTTTATACCACTCAAATTTATTGCCTCCCAAATGCAAGTGATACTAGTTTTTAGGATGGTGTTGTGAGCCGAAAGAGTCAGTCATCAGAGATGGAATTAGGTGAAAAGCGAAAACCTGCCAAGGGTGGAGCTTGAGGCACGTGGTCTTTATTCTCTTTATAGATACATCTTTGAATTTATTCTCTTTAGCCATATGCACTGTGATCTGGATAGTTAGAGGTCAGCTAGGAATTTGAGATAAAATGGTTTATCAGTAACAGTGATATAGACTCAGTGGTAGAACACTTGCCTAGTGTGTATGAGGTCATGGGTTCAAACTTTAGAACCACAAATAATAACAATCATAATAATATCACCTTGATTATTTATTTGTTGAGTAATTGAGTACCGATTTGTATAGACTAAAGATGTGAATTAAAGTCTCAAAATAAATACTAGTATTCTATTACAGGATTAGGGAAAAAATAAGCTGAGAGCAAAGAAATTATTCAAAATTAGTATTTAACAGTTTGCTAGTCACTGTATATAAGAAACTAAAGATTATTATCTTGACGTTCAGAAATTAATGGTAAAACCTAGATCATCTATAGTATGAATAAGAAATAATTTATCTAGCAAATGTAGAACATTAAATTAGTAAATAATTTACAGCATTTGTTTGGAAGGGTTGGATGTGATGGAGGATCCTAGGACTTCCTTGCCTTGGAGAATCACTTCTATCTCTTGAATACAACAGTTAAATGCCTTGTGAGTGAGGGGAGATATCTCTAGCTATTCAACATGAGGTGTCATTTCAAAGAAATGTTGGTAGGTATCAGTTCCTTTCTGAAGGTATGTGAATAAGAAATAAAGCTCACAGTGTTTCCTCACTGAAGGGAAGTTGCTCATCTGATGGCATTTGGTCTCAAATATTTCAGACACATAATTTTGCAAGTGCTTCATACTGAATTACAAATTTCACTTGTGGAATTCTCTGGCAAACACTTGTGCCTCTTAGACTTGGCAGCTTCTGTATTCAGAGTTGAAATCATCCATAGATTGTCACAGAATGACCTCAGACCAGACCAGGCCAGAACACTGTGGTTCTATTTCTGGCTTTGACATTTTTCCTTGATAATGGTTCACCAAACAGTATTATTATGCCATCCACATAGCCAAAACTTACATTTTGAGGATATAGTTGCCATCTTAAAAAAAACTTACTTGCACTGCAAGAATTATAGTTTATGAGTTGACCTTCTAGTAGTTAACATAGTAATTTATGAAACTCTTTCAAGTTCGACGATAGGAAATCACACATTAGACATGCTGCAGGTAGGAAAAGGTGGGTCTTTCAAGAGAGCAAAGCTATCAACAAGGGTCCAGGTATCAACCATGACATCCAGGAGACCCACAGTTTGTTTCAATGTCCTCAGTTACAGTGACCCCCAACAT
>NC_022018.1:14156065-14159385 GCF_000317375.1 Microtus ochrogaster | reverse complement strand
GACCCCCAACATCGGTTCACCCACTCTGTCAGAAGAGCCTTTAACAGTGACCCCCAACATCGGTTCACCCACTCTGTCAGAAGAGCCTTTAACAGCTGCCACATGGTTGAAGTTTGGCTCATTTTCCTTTCCCTTGCCCTCCCTCTGGTGGAGGTGTTAATGAGTTCAAACACCTATACGGGCAGCTGAGAATTCCAGGGCTGCATCCTGAACCCCTTATTTATTCTGTTAGCCGATGGAGCCTAGTGAGGGACTGGCTGTGGGCTGCTGCTTTCTGGATGAGCCAAGGGTGCCTGTGCCCTTTCCTTATACAGAAGGAAGCTAAATGGTAGCAGAATCACTTATTCTGAGATTACTATTGCTCACATCTTCAGACAGGAACGGACATAACTCTGAACTGGCTAATGTGTTCCTAGTAAGGGTCACTGAAAGAGTGAAGTCCCGTTGAGGACACAAGACAAAGTCTTGCTTCACAGTAGCTTCGTGGTTTAATAGTTAATATGCAATGATGTGGTAATTTTTTTTTTTTTTGAGACGGGATTTCTCTGAACAGCCCTGGCTGTCCTGGAACTAGCTCTGTAGACCAGGCTGACCTCAAACTCACAGAGATCCCCCTGCCTCTTCCTCCCAAGTGTTGGGATTAAAGGTATGAGCTCCCACGGCCCAGCATACTTTAATAGTTTAATAGCCAACATGTTTTTATATTTGCAAAGTCCCTTTACAGCTGTGATTTCACCTGATGTTCTCAACTCAACAAAATATGAAAAATACCGTTATTTATACTCACAGATTCTAGTAGTGGGACCAGAGACATGTTTCTCAAATCCTAGCCACATAGTCTTCTCAATCCAGTAAGTTTGACATACACAAGCCACACGTGATGTAACTCATAAAGTTATGAAAAGCATTCCCACGTTTTTGGGACATCATGATCATACCTGGCCATCCAAGGAATAGGATTAAATTGGTACTTACAGACCACAAAAATTAGCACATAGTATGCTAAATGTTAGCTAATATGGTTATTATCGTCGTAAAGGCTGTTTGAGGGAGTACAGAGCTATATAAAAAAGAGCGAATTCTGGAACCAGACTCTGGGTTTGAGCCCTGCCTCCGACATAGCAGTCTCCTATGATGGACAGGAAGCTCTCAGAGCAGCACCAACAAGGGACAGGGCTAAAGAGATGTTGGCTGCTGTTGTTCTTTGTTAGCTCTGGTATTTACACACAAAGAAGAATTTGCCTCAAGTTGCATGAAAAATAAAGATAGAATGTAACATTTTCAAAAGACTTTATTTTTTAATCATGTATATGTGTGTGTTGCTCCAGAGACGGGAGGGGTTGTGTACCTAGAACTGGAGTTCCAGGCGGCTGAGAGCTGGTTGGTGTAAGTGCTAGGAGCCTAACTCAAGTCTTAACTGCTGAGTCATTCCTCTCTCAGACCCCTGGATATAATCTTGGTTCTCCCATGTTACTTTCTTTGGCAGAAATTTTGCATTCGTAGGGTATGTTACTTCCCCATAATTCCATGAAATTTATTTCCTTTCACGGCTAACCTTTTATTCTCTAGTACCAAATGGAAACCCTTTTCCCCAAACCCACCTTTGTAAAGATCTACTGCGAAACCTTCTAGATAGCCTCTTCTGTTAGGCCCTCAGTTATGCCAGGCATGCGCATTTGCATCTGTAAGCAGAGGATGTGAACTTTTATCTCCTCTTATTCTCTAAGCACACTAGAGACAAACCGCTTAAACGTTGGATTTCTTTTCAGTTTTGTTGATTTAACCAATAACAGGGTAGAACTAGATCTGCTATAGAAGATCTATAGAAGATCTGGGCTGCTCCGGAGTAAATTACTGAGCAGTAGGCTTCCTCTTCTATCTTCTCCCTCCCTCCCTCCCTCCCCGTCTTTACTTTTTCATTCTTGGCTATTGGTTAACTATTCTGGTCCGGAGCCGTCAGACCCCGCACCTCTCATGGTTACTGAAAATGGTCTAGTTAATTTCCGTCCTCTAAGTGTGAAGGTTTGGTTGTGAATTCTTTCATTGTAAGGAACTATAAACTAAGGTTCAGGTTCTTCTCTCTCAGTTCCGGAGAGTGCTTTAAACCTGGAAAAGAAACAGGACCCTAGGCAGTGGGTGTGGAACGGGGAGGAGTCTTCAGAAGATAATTACAGCAAAGAAGAAAAAGGTAGCACGTCCCACAGTGTCGTCTTGTTTTTGTTCTGTTCTCTCAGGATGGTGGTGACAAATGATCAGACACAAAAGCTGGCAGTGCTCTGCCAAAAAGAGGATCAAAATGTCCCTCAACAGCATCACCGGGAGGACAGAGACCGGGAGAAGGGGTGTGCATAAGAGGAAGAGAGGACTACGGTGACAAGGCGCCAAGTGCTAAGGTCGCAGCTAGGTGCTCCATCAAGGATCAGAGTTGGTGAGCCACCTCCCAAGAAGGGGTGGGGGTGGAAAGGGGAGGCTGAGAGGCGGGGCAAAAGGCCCGAGCCGGTAGCCTCTGATTGGCTCACATTCTCTCGCAGCGTCCCCGGATTGGGCGGTTTGCAGCGGGAGATGTTGTGAGACGCAGCAGGGCGGAGCTAGCCGTTGGGGTCTGAGTGCTGGCCCGGGAGTGCCGTGTGGAGCAGCGGCCGCCGGCTGGGTCCCTGGGACGGGGACTATGGGGACGGCCCAGCCGCTGCCGCTGCTCGGCTCCGCTAGCCGCACCCATTCGCTCTGCTGCTCTGCTGGCTAAAAAAGAAAAAAAAGCAACCACAAAAAATCTGAACGACACGTAGCCGCCACCACCGTGTCCCTGCTTACCGCAGGAAGCTACCTTGCAGTGGGGCAGGCAGGGACACTCCCTTATCTGGAAGCCCCACGTCCCGTAGCCTCTAGCCCCACCCGCTGCAGAAAAGGGGCCGCCGGCGCCCAAGACCTGTGTCCCCACGGTCCCGGACCCTCGGTCCCGCAGGCAGCTGCAGGGCTGTGCCTGCTCTTGGAGCGGCGCTCAGGAAGCATCTGGGGTTTGAGCCCGAATCGGGGCGCGGGGACGAGAGGGACCGCGAGCGTCCAAGTTTCGGGGGGCCTGGCGAGTATCACCCTGTCCTGGCCCATCTTCCTTCTCCAGCTTGACTTCCCGGGCCGGGTGACTGCAGTCCGAAAACTCCGCGTCCCCCGAGCGTCCCCCGGGAGGGGAGGGGAAGGAGGTGGGGTGGAAGGAGGTGGATCCAGAAGGAAGGCGCGAGCAGTCCGCCCCCGGGAAGCAGCTCGCGTGCCCGCCGGCCGGGACAGTCTCGCGCTCGGCGATCGCGGGAGCGGGGGCCCCGGCC
>NC_022018.1:14130532-14155331 GCF_000317375.1 Microtus ochrogaster | reverse complement strand
GAGTCACCCGCGGCCCCGGCGGCCGCCGCAGACGCCGCCGAGCCCACGCCCGCCCGACTCGGAGCTGGCTTTTTGTTTGTTTGTTAGGGAGTTGGAGGGCGTCTGCGAGTCTAACCCGGTGCGGAGCAAACTTCGCTTAAGAGTAGGTATCCGGGTGCTGCAGAACGCGCACACTGCCTCGACACTGCCCAGGAAATGCAGCAATTAAAATACACTTGGACCGGGAATTTTCTTTTTTTTAATTCATGAAGGCTTCATAGCAGCCGGGTGTGCTTGACACAGCCACAAGGGCAGTTCTGAGGTCTCGCTCTCTCTTTCACTTCCCGGTGTTCAGGCTTCTCTCTCTCTTTTTAATTTGTGGCATGCGAGAACTGTTTCTTTCCTTTGCGTGGTTCACCTTCGTGGACTGAGTAAATCCATCGGATCGGGGAGAGGGGGAACTTGGTCTGGACTTGTGGCTAAGGCTAAAGATCGGCGCCTGGGGAAAGTTCACGTCCTTCATTAACTTCTCCCTGTTCTAGGAAGGATCCCCGAAAGCGGACGCCAGAGCAGCCCACTAGGATTTTTGTCTGCCTTCGAGTAGCACCGCTTGGAAGTAGACCTCTTCTCTCTGCCCTTGGCGTCCACCCGCCCTGCCAAGGAAACCTGTCGCCCCTGGACTCTGTCTGGAGCAATGAAGAGGGCGAATTCTCTTGAAGAAGGCGTTTGAAGGGGCTTCCTGCAAATCTTTCTTATCTCGCTCGTTGTTGGACCAGTCCCTTCCCTGCTTCGCCTCAGAAACCTGCTGTGGAATTGGCCCCTTTTGGTGTGTGGTGGCTCCTCTTCAATGTGGGCTCCAGGATTTGTCCCTTTACAGTTTGAAATGAAATGATGGCCACACATTGGACTGGTCTGCCTGAGGGAGATGGTGACAAACTCAAGGCCTGTGGGGCCGCCTCTGCCTGTGAGGTAAGCCAGCTAGCTGGGCGGTGGCTCGTCTGTGAGCGTCCTAAGAGAGTGGGGTCGCCTGCCGCTGGGCCTCCCGAGGGGGATTCTTGGGGCCTTCAGCTGCTTGGTGCCAGTGCCCCAGTTGACCAGGAGGGATGTGAAACCTGGCCTATTTTTGTTTCTAGCGACTTCAGTGATTAATTAGCAGGAACGAGTCTCTGTTTTAAATGCCCACATCTTGGTTACCCTTTGGGTCAGAGGCATTCTTCCATCCACGAAGGCTGAGAAGCCTGAGAACAGACGGTTCAGCATCCATGTTCCCTTCAGTTTGGAGATGGAACTGCTTGGGGACGGCTTTATGTAACTCTTGTGTGTGCTACAGCCCCAGCGGAGAGGGCAGCTGCTGGGCTTTGCTGCACCTGGAAGCCAATGTTTTTGACTGATGGGAGGGGATCCTGCCTGCTAGCCGTGCCCATAGCAGCTTTGGGTGGGAATCGAGTCTTCCCACCGACGGTTTGAACTCAGCCCTGGAAAACACCTGTAGTGTTGAAATTCCAAGCTCCTGAAAATCCTGGCTTTGCTCTTGTTTTATTTCTGCTCTCTGAGACCTTATACTGCTCCGTAGTTCTCAGGGCTGCTCCGGGTGTCAGGTGGCTTGACCTGAAGTTCAGAGAACAGCTGGCTGGGAAGCACTGACGCCAGCTTTTCCAATTTTTCCTTTCTCTCTTTCTCTCTCTCCTTCTTTTCTTTTCTGTTTGTTTTTTCAGCCAGCTGCACAGAATTTGTAGAATATCTATTCATTTATGGCATCTGCATGACCTCCTGTCTTCACCTGCCTTTATCCTTCTTGTATTTGAGTTGGTGTATGTGGAGTTTATTTCTATGATGGATCTATTGTGCTTCATTTTGTATAGTTTCTGTGATTTGTTTGTTACTTTTTACACCTGATTTTTGAGGTGCCTGTGTCTTTATTGAGATATCAGTGGTGACAATAGCAACATCTCCAGTGATTCCTCACTAGCTCACTGTTTCTTTTGCCTCTATTGTCAGTTTCCACATCTTGGTCTTCGGGACACCACTCCTTCTAAGCATTTAGTCAGTTCAGTTTTGGTTCAGAAGGCATGCAGAAGGCATGCGTCAAACAGATTACTTCGTGTGGGAGTAGAAAGTTTGTGCAGAGGGGACATTCTGTGTGTTAGCACGCAGTTTATTGGGCACAGTCTCAGGTTTACGTCTAGAACAGGTATTCTGCTTTTTGATATCGGTAAACACCTGCTTGCAGGTTAAGCATGATTAAGTCTGACACCACATCCTCTGATCGCAGTAAACCATAATGACACCTTTTGGAAGACCTACCTACAACCTGGTGATTGCTTAATGGGCATTGTAGTTACATAATGATATATGCTGTGGTCCTAAAGCCTTATTTGTCATTGTCTTGTGAACACTTGAATTAGCATGCTCTTGCATTGTGTTTTCTAGAACTAACGTTTATTTGATAATATACATATGTGTGTGTTGTTGTTATTGTTTAAGGGTTGCTCTCAAACCAAGAATTTAGACACACCTTGTACTTGTCTGTAAAGCAGTATGCACTTCAGTTAGTTGCATACTGGCTTTTATTGACAGTGGCAATGTGTGTGTGTATGTGTGTGTATATGCATATGTATACACACATGTATGTATATATGTATTTTTGAGGGCTGCAAAATTCGTTTTCATTTGGGCATTTTTTTGTTGTTGTTGTGTGGCTATATTGTTTCTAGTTGGGAATAATGACACAACATTGTCTGTATTTTGCTAATTTAAAGAGTACTTGAATTTGGTATTAATTTGTTTTGTTTTTTTTTTTAAGAATAGTCTTAGATTCTTTGTGCTTCAAGAAAGCATTTTCAAACCGGCAGGTAGGAGGTGAGGGAAGTGTGGTTTTACTGCCTGCAGTTAGCTGGGTGTGGGTTTCTCTCAGATACTGGTTACAGCTTGGGAAGATTTCTGAATACTAGAAAGGGAGTTGTCATAGTTTGGTTTGATAAATATTCATCATTGAACACTGCACTTAATACTTGTTTTTAGTTTTATTGGCAGTACTCTATTCTGTAATACCATCATTCTTCAATTAAAAAGGAAAAAGAAGAAGAAGGAGAAACAGCAACTATATTCCTGAATGTGTTTGAGTAGTAAATTGATGTATATTCTTAACTATCCAGGAAACAATGCATATGTCTTGGTAGTAATGCTGTTTGTTAAATTACCAAAATGTCTAACAGTGTGAGACAGAAGAAACCAATTTGGTAACTTAATTGGCATTTCTTTCATGCCATATCTAATTATAACGTTCCATGTTCAGTGGATAAGGTCAGTTGCTTTGCATAAAACAGAGATTTCATGTTCCTATTAAACAATATAATCCACTTGTGTTGATAAGTATATTAATTTAGGCACCCTTCCTCAAGAATATATTGGAAGACCAAAAAGCAGATAACCAATAGTTCCTATAACTTAAGGAATTCTGACAGTTCAGAAAGTGTCTTGATGTTACAGTGAGGATCGTATAGATAGTGTTCTATACCGTAGTACACAAGCTTCCTCTGTGCCTCCCCCTTCCCCCTTTGCGTCCCCTTCCCTCCCTTCTTATAGGCCCTGCCATGTAGCCCTGGCTGGTCACAAACTCAAAGCAATCTTACATCAACTTTCCAAGCAGTGGGATTATAGGCAAGAGCCAGCAGCAACTTAAAGATAAGTTTTTTAGTAATGGTTTTAATCAACTTGAACTATGGTGTGTATGTGTGTGTGTAAGTTTGGCTTGCTATTTTGTTTTATATAGACACCTTTAAATGTTGTGATAAGATCATTCCCTTTTCAAATTACTTAGTTTTAGTCTTCAAGGTTTAGTTTGTTTTTTAGCCAGAAAACTGAAAAGTTGCATTGATTTTTTTTTCCCCTTTCCTCTATTTTAAACACTAATTTCACCTTTTAGTCTATAATACCTAGTATTCTATAGTAATGGAAATTTTAGCAAGTTCATTGTTAAAAACTTAATTGTTATTGCTAATTTCATTAGTTCACGCTGTGTCTTGCTTTTATTTTTTAAACTTTGGCTGAGATTTTCCTGTAACTGTAATGTATTTGTGGCTGATGAGAATTATTTGCTTGTTGATAATGCAGTAGTGTAAACACTATGATAGTGAGTTTTTTTCTGAGTGGGAGGTTGTGTGAAGTTGTGCTTTGGCTGTCTTTTATAGTAGTGCTTGTTTTGTTTTTATCCCAGGTTCCCTTGCTCCATCTTGGGTTCGTTATGTTTTTTCTTTTTCTTCCTCTTCCTCCTCCTCCTCCTTTTTCCATAAGATCCTTTTACTGTTTGCCCATTTCATATTGGATTAAGCCCCAGTTAGTCTGTTTCTAGTCTTTTATCCTTTGCTTTCTTTCCCAGGCTTCATGTTTTCCTGTAGCTTTAATCTCTATATAAGTGATTCCCAGTATATAACCCCATCCCAGATTTTATGGTTGCCCTGTAGACCTCCATAACGGTTTTGTTGAGTTCTGAGCAGTGTTTCGGGAACTCCACAGGTTTAGCCCGGCCACCCGCCTTCTGTCTGCTGCTGCTTGCTCTCTTAGTCTATTTCCTAGTCTCAGTTAAAAACTCGGTGGTTAGTCTTGACTATCTTCTCTAAAGTTCTGTCAAGTTTCCACTCTAGATTGCTACTGCCACTGGGATTACTTTCTCTTGAACCACAGAAACTGGTTTCTCCAGGAGGTTCCAGTAGCCCTGTCCCTTTCTTCTCCCAGAGCTTAGTCTTCAGCGACTTCAGTGGTCGAGGCCACCCTTCTCCTTTCTCACCTCTTTCTGTAGTTCCTATAATTGAACTTGTGGATCGTGGGGCAGGCAAGGCCTTTCCTTCAGGTCCTCACAGGTGTCTTTCACCTTGCCTGGCTCCCCACAGGTTCGACATTGCCACCTTTATCTGGTTTCCACTTAGCCCTTCAGGCTTTTATTTTACATGATTCCTAGGGACGTCTGCCCTGACTCTCCAAGACCGATTAGTTGCCCCTAGTGCATTAGTCTAAAACATGCTGTACTTTATTGGGAACAAGTGCTTACGGCGCTGGCCATTGCTGTCTTCTTTGGACTGCAGCCTCCATAAGAGCACAGATCATATTTATTTCCACAGTGTCTGGCACGTAATAAATGCTCAGTGTTTGTTGACTAGGTGAATGAATAGACTGTTCCCTGGGAGTCTAGTACACTGGTTATTGTCTTGATTATTCTACCTCATCTTTCCTTCCTCCACTGTCAATTTCAAGGTTTTCAACTTTCTTACCTATGTATATCTCAGGACTCAGTTTGGCCCTCTTTTCCTCCTGTGTTTCCTGGTTTTGACCCAGGGTAGGCTCAAACTGGACGAGGAGCTGAGAATGACCTTGGATTTATCATCTTCCTCATTCCACTTTCCAACTATTGGGATTACAAGCACACGCCAGGAAGCCTGCTTTTCTCTATTGTTTTTGTTTTTGAGACAAGATCTCACTATAGAGCCAGGATGGTCTTGACTTTACCATCTTCCTGCCCCTCCCCCTCCCCCCCACCCCCAGTCTGGGATTACAGGTAGATGCTACCACGTCTGGCTTCCCTTTATTTGAATTTGGATGCCCACATCCTACTGACCTGAGCACTCGGAATCCATCTGCTCTTGGAGACTGAGTAATCAGGCAACTCCAGAGCCAAGCCAGAGATTCCCTGCCTTCTGCTGCCCACCTTCCCCATTTCCTCCTGTGGGCATGCTCATCACAGGCAATAGCAGCCCTGCTCTGCAGACTCTGGAATGACTCTTTTAGCGCATGCATGGTATGTATATTTCTTGCTTGATTTTTTTTTTTTTTTGGCTTGCTGAGCTGCTGTTTCTTCCTGTTGTAAGCAGAGCAGACCATTTATAAATCAAATCATGGCATTCTTTCACTCAGATTCCTTTAATGGCCTTTCGTTTCCTTAAAAATTAAAGGGCAGAGTTCTTTTGGTGACCTTCAGGGCTTTCCCCTTTGCCTTCCTGTCCTCACTTCCTGTTACTCTTCCCCTCATTATGTACTGGCTTTCGCAGACTTTTGCTCTTTTGCACGCGGAGATGGAGCCTGGCGACCTCGAGCCTCCCACTTGCTGTTCCCCCTTTTGCAATGCTCTTCCCCATCTCTTCAAGGCCTGCTCGCCTGTCTCCAGCTCGTGCTCAGAGGCCACCCTATGAATGCAGCATTGCCACCCACCCAGATGAGTGAACACGATCCTCCTCCTGCTCCCCTCCGCTTCACCTGTGTCCCATGGATATGCTTAGATGATTTTACTTTTTGAGGGGACACAGATAATGCATATAGAATATAAATGTTCTGAGTGCAGAGTGTGACTGTTTTGTTCATGTGCTCTTTGTGTCGTAATATATTTTTTAGATGGATGGAGAAGAGAAATTGCAGTGTTGTGCAGTTTGTTCTAAGGCGTGTAATATGTAAATACAGTGTGTTAGCCATGAAGTAGAAGTGCTTGTTCTTCAGGCAGCCTCCTCACTCCCTACCTTTCCTTCCTTTTCCCTTAAGGATTGCATTTTCATTAAGGATTGCAGCCAAGAGTTTGTCTTTTTTTTTTTCCCTTTGTATCTTTCTTACCTTTGGGAAGTTGGTTACCAAGTTACAGTAACCAGGACAATATGTAGTGCAAATGAAGGAAATAATTTGCACCACTGGGTTTGATAACACACTCGTGGAAAGATAATCAGGGTGGTGGATGCTAAAAGCATATTGAAAGGTAATAGGCCAAGAGCTAGAGTGCTTTACCTGGTATGCATGGGGCTCTGAGTTTGAACCTAGCACTTAAAAAAAAAGCAGTATGTTTATATTAACAATATTTCTTTAGTCAAATGATTGTCTATCATATGACTGATACTTATTTTATATTTTTGTTTTTAATATAATAGGCAGGCAAATTTAACAGCTGTTAATTTTGATGAGAATATAGATATAAGTTTTAATCCTTTTCAATTCTGAACTGCTATTTACTGATTTTTTTTAAAAAAATAAGTTACATGTTACCAGTCTTATAAAATTCTGATTTCTAGCAAACCCATACTCAAAGCAATACATGAGCAAGCTTTCAGAGGCATATGCTTTGTTCTGAGACGTCCTGCGGTTGACTAGTTATTGTACAAGACAGCACCATTACTTCATCTTAAGTGTTCCTCCATATAAATAGTTCCAAAGCCAGAATACCACTCTGCCAAACATCTCTATGTAGACTTAGGACTGAGAGTGAAGCCTGCCAGGACTGAGAATAGTGTAATCACCCAAGCGCCTGTCACTGGGGCATCATATGTGAGTCTGGAATTGAATGTGTTAAACAAGATCTTTCACTAGATAAGAGCCACCAACAAAGAAAATTTCTCCATAAATTATTAGTGTTCCTTAACATTCATTTCTCTTAACATAATTTGAAGTCTGTTGTGCTTTGATTTCATGTTTTAATTTGAGCCACTGCGGGTCAGGTAATGTACGAGAAAGGTAATACTCTCTTTTGTTCTTTGCACTATGAAGAGCTTTGTCTTATTATATTAACAATATGCTTGCTGATTTAAGGATGGCAGGGCTAGGGCTGTTAGATGCACAGATGCTGTTATTGAATGCAGCTATTTTCTGCCACAGAAGGACCATATGGTAGGCACTTGTTTTTCTTTCTGGTTGATGTGATTAGAGTACTAAATGAAAGGTTACTGTATTTAAAGACTGTCCTAGTATTTATCTGCTTTTAATCGACCTTAAGGAATTAAATGTGTGAAACTATTATAAATAGTCTTCTGAATAGCTTTGGGGGAGAAAGACTTCGTGTAAGTTACCTTTATGGGTTCTGTGGCAAAGCATCTGACATGAAGTGGCCTCAGGAAAGACAGGTTTATTTTGGCTTAGAGCTCTCCAGGATATAGTCTATCATGGGAAGGAAAGTGCTGTGCAGGGAGAGAAGGTGCTGGCCACATTGTGTCTGCAGTCAGGAACTGGGGCTGATGGCTGCCAGTGCTCAGCCTGTCTCAGTTGTGTCCTCTCTAGGACTCTAGCTCATGGAGTGGTAATACTCACAGTCTTCAGGTCTTCCTCAATTACAGTTTTCTGGGAACATCCTCATGAACATACCTAGTGGTATGTTTCCATGGTGATTCTAAGTCCAGTCAAGTTGGCCATGGAGATGAACCGTTGTTGACATCTTCATGCAAAAGCTGCATTTTTGATTATTTTTATGAAAACAGTTTTGTAATTTGAAGTAGTCAAACTACAAACCATAGTCTCATCAAACCGAATAGTAGACAGAATAGTTTATTTCTTTAATAATGGAATAACAGAGGACAGCATTTTATGCTTTTAAAGTCATCTGAAAGTGGGCTTGAAAGATGTCTCTGGGGTACAGGCTCTTGCCATGTAAGCCTGGCAGCCTGAACTCAAAGCCTGTAAGCCATGGTGGAAGGAGAAGACTGATTCTCCAGGTCTGTTTTCTCACCTCCATGTGTGCACCATTGCATGTGCAACCCCACATCTCTCTCTCTCTCTGTCTCTCTATTCCACACTCACACACATTATAAATTTTTTAAAAATTTGAAAGAGAAATGAATATACTGTACTATAGCTTTAAAAATTTTACATGATAGATTTTTTGTTTGTTTTCTAGTTAATACAAAAAATTCCATTCTCATGTTAGGATTAAAACAATAAGTTTAAAACTTAAATGTGGTATTTCTGAATATTTGCCTATTTAAGAGAACACGGTTAGACAGACCACAGCAAACTGTACTCCATTACTATTAGGAAGGCTATGTTAAAGACTTTATTGACTTTCCCCAGTGTCTGGCTGCTCCCCGGCCTTCTGTTTGATATTGGGTATGTTTGGATTCTGGCTGGGTTACTTGCTGCCTTTTGCCCTGTTGCTTATCTCAGCCCTGGATGGACATCTGGTGCAGCTGTGGGCCGGGCCAGGCATGCTCTGTCCTTCTCATAACCTAGTAAGCACGTGGTGTCTTGGCTTCTGGCTCTCTTTTCACTGCCTTCCTCACTAGGATAGCTTAGAGGGGCTTATATTCTTAATAGCATGCTGATTATCACATAGCAGATGGGCTTAGTATGCTGGGAAGTTTCTTCTGGATATAGTTTCACTAGTATGCTCTTGGACTTTAAAAAGTGTCTTCAGGTCAGGTGTCTGGATACACCAGTGTCTTCTGCTCTCTCAGGGTTCTGTATTGGAGGAAATCCATGTGAGCTTGATCAGTGAGGCCTCCTTTCTCTTCTGGCCTCTGAATATTGGCTTCTGGACATGGTCAGGATTGGTATGTGAGGTGAGGGAAGGAAGTGCCTGGGACACCCAGTTTTAAGTGGGTCTTTATTGAAAAGCTTTTAGGAAATTGCTTTTGCTTCATTCATTCATTCCCTACACTCATGCTTCTCAACAAGTTTGAAAACAGAGAAAAATAGAGACAGAATAAGTAAAAGCCTAGAATTGTCCCAGGTGCACACTTAACAAATTCTGGTGAGCACTGCTAAAGTTATGGGCTGAGCTCATGGCCTGGATTTCTTTCTTGACATTCCACTTTGTTCTTTATTCCTTGAAGTGAGAGAAACCCAGTACGGAAACAAAGGTAGGAACCACCAATGTGCTGGAGACTTCTGTGAGGCCCGTCATCTCCCAGAGTGTTCTTAGTTAAGTGCTAGCAGTTTCTTACAGGATTCTTTCCATTGTGGTGCATGGCCAGAATTTTGATTTAGTGAAATGTAGAGGATCATGATTAGAAATTTGTTTTTACTTTTTTAATTAAAAAATTATATTTATACTGTATTTTTTTAAAAAGTGACTTAATAATATATCATAGGCATACATCTTTGTCCATAGGTTTATGGATGGATCATACCCTATTGTATATGGAGGACAAGAAACCTAAATAGGCTAGGCCAAAGGGAATTTCAAAGTCTGTAATATAAAACTAAGAATAGATTCATTTTCTATGTCTGTGAAGGTAGAACTAGGTAGATGGGCCTATTCTAACTAGAAGTTAACAGAAATTAAATTTGTTTTCTTAGCAGAGGTAGGATGACCTTCAGATAGAGATGTTACAATGGATACTTCTGCCTTGGTAGGATTTTCAGTCAGGTGTGTTGGGGTGATCTTTTGAGTAACTTTTTGAATTACAGATTTCTAGTAATGTAATGAATAGATAACCCTGGAATTGAACGGGCTTGTGATCACCCAATTTTGAGAACAGCAGAACTTAAGATCATATTCACAGACCCTTCCAGGAAGTTGTAAATGGCCATAAACTTAGTTAATCTTCAAGATCGAAATTGTATTGGAGTTTCTTCTCTTGTAGTGAAGCATTATATCCGAGTTGCTGATCTGCTGAAGTGATATCTTTTCAGACACAGAAAACTGTAAAGAGAGTCAGACATGGTGGTGCACACCCCTAGCTGCAGGAGCTCGGAAGTTGAGACATGAGTAGAAGTTGAACCAAGGGGTTCAAGGCAGCAGAACAAAACACACTTTAAAATCCAACAGGTGTAAGTGATAGCTAGTGTACTTTTGAAAGATGATGGCTGTCCCTTAGTCAAAAGTTAAACATTTTAAAGTGATAGAATTCTCCTTTTTGGCTTAGTGCACATACAGCTGTTAGTTTCTTGCTTTATTACAAAACTAATATATTTGGTTTCATTTGCACAAGGTTGTATTTAAAAATTATTGCTAGGATAAATTGCAAGCAGTTGTTTTTACTATTTTTTTTTTAGCAAGAACAGAAAAGGTTACAGTAGAATATATGTGCACACCCACATGCACACATACACATGCATGCACATGCACATGGTTCTGTGCCTTAATACACACTGAGTACACATTGTGAGGGACAGAAATCATTACAGCATAAATCTCCAACAATGAAGGGTTCATTAGTGAGATAATTTCCCCGTAAATCTGTCCCCATTTACCTCCAGCCCGCAGCTCTTCTGAGTCTGTCCTTTGAATCTGTCTGGTCTTTTAGGCTGACTCAGAGTAGCCGGCATTGGATAATACGATGCAAACACAATGCAAACTAATTGCAGTGTCCAGTTGCAATTCTGAAAAAGAAGTGGGGTTTCTGGAAGACAGTGAATGTGAAGGAGAAGGCGCACTGACAAAGAGGATCTGGCAGAGTGAGACTCAGTTCCCAAATGAAGGAAATGTAATCAGGGTTGATAGGCATCTCAAAGGGGAGCAGTGGAGAGCATGTTTAAGGATTAAGAGCTTTTGAGAAATTGATGTCTTTGACTGTGATTGCATCTGGGAGGGTGCAGTTCTTCTCAGAAGCAAAGTTTAACTTAGACCTAGTCTTTCAGCAGCTCTGTTTGCTGAGAGACAAGAAAAAGCAGGTATGAATGTATTGATGGATGGGTGGAAGTAGTGGACAAATTTCTCCTACTACTGAGCATTAGCAGAAAACCCTAGCTTTTCTGGTTGGCTTTTAAATGAAGCTGTTTAAAAATAGCTCTCAGGGATAGCCTCATACAAGGTTGTAGTTCTTAGATACCCAAGTAGTTCAGGATTGTGACGATTTAGCTGCTACCGTTTGTGACTATCACTGGTCTTTGCTGCCTAGAGTACCATTGATGTCTTAGCCAAGAGTTCAAGGTGATTAAAATCAAGACTGGTAGGCACAATTACATTGTACGTCTCATAAAAATCTTCCTTAGGATCTGATTCAAACGATCTCTAGGTGATGATATTAACAGAACCATAGTTTGTGGCTGCCAGAAGTATGTCTGCTCTAGCCATAGAGGAATACAGATTCTAATCCAGCTAAGGGAGAAACTGAGAATCATTTGTTTCTGTTGGGCCTTTGCTGCTCTCACTCTTGACAGCCTTGACCTCTGTGATTATCATTTCTAATTTTGACCTTTAAGCAGATTATTCAAACAATATTTTTGGGGTAACAGGTATTTTGAGAAGAAGGTAGACAGTTATTTAATGGCTTAAAATATGTGTGTCCAGGGGGCTGGAGAGATGGCTCAGCGGTTAAGAGCATTCCCTGCTCTTCCAAAGGTCCTGAGTTCAATTCCCAGCAACCACATGGTGGCTCACAACCATCTATAATGAGGTCTGGTGCCCTCTTCTGTCCTTCAGGAATACACGCAGAAAGAATATTGTATACATAATAAATAACTAAATAAAAAAAAATATGTGTGTCCATTTGAAGAACACAATAATTCCTCTAAACACTGGGCTTAGAAAGGGCATGCCTCACACTGTGCTGAAGTGTTAGGTATTATTGACAGGAAAATGGTATGTCTTTCCTAGCTGACTCTTAATTGACCACAGACTAAATAGAACTCTTTCTTAGTCTCTTAATAGGATTTGAACTTTAGAAGTTATTTTGTATATTCACTAAGAGGGATAAAATACCAATACTATGAATAAAGTAGGGGTCATTGGTCATAGCCTATATATGGATAATAAAAAAGAGAATTTCATGGATTAATTTATGCCAGTGAACTTGGCAAATGAAATGGTCAAGTTCCTTAAGAGGGCAAATTACTGAAATGGACACAAGGAGAAATTAAGGAATCGTAACAGTGCCATGTGTTAAAGCATGTGAAACCACAAGCCTTTCCAAACAGAGGGTTCGAAATCCATTTGATACACTGGTGTGTTTAAGGCATACATCTATCTAACTATGTATCTTCTATATTAAACATGTCACATATTTAAGGAAGAAAAGATTCTAAAGCCAATTTTTTTTACAAACTCAAAAAATAGAGGTAGAGAGAATTTTCTGACCTCCAGTTTATGAGGTCATTTGTAGGCCTGTCCAGATAAATACGTAAGAAAAGGAATTCATATTAATAGCTGTCCTGTTTATATTCTGCAAGGATATTAGCAAATCAGATCTAGCAATAAAGTGAAAAAGGTAATATGCCATAAGTAATTTTGAGTTATTTTAGAAGTGAACGTTTATTATCAAAAATGAATTAGCAACAAAGCAAGGGAGTTCATATGATCATCTCAGCAGATGCAAAGTATTTGACACAGTGTAAGTCAGAAAGCTGGGAATATAATGACGCTTGCTGAATTTGATGGGAGCACAGCTGTCAGACTTGGGGTCTGGTCCCCGCAGGCGTACAGTGTAAGTCAGCAGAGGAGCTAGAAGGGAGGAAGAAGAGGAGTGAGCCGCTTCTCAGAATGCATTTATACATGTAGAAAACCGTAAGGGATGCACCCCACATGCCTGCTAGAACTAACTAGTAATAGTTTCAAACTTAGGGATGCAAGGCGGTTATGTAGTAGGCTTTGTATTTCTGTGTGCTGACAACAGCTAGTGAACGAGACTAAAAGTGAGCTTTCTTTTAATGTTTGAAGGGGAACTAAACGGAGAGTTAGCCATAAACTGCTCTGTTAGATTCAATTTAGTTACAGTTAAACCTCTAGCAGGCTTTTTGCTGTTGTTTGCTGGTTTTTTGTTTTGTGTTTCTTTTTGTTTTTGTTTTTGAGACAAGGTCTCTATACGTGGCCCTCTCTGACCTAGCTCTGACTCTGGCTGGCCTCTTACTCACAGAGATCCACTTGCTTCTGCTGGGACTGTGTTTTACCACACCCAGCTTTTAAGAAGAGAACTACCTAAATAAGGTGATTCTAAAAGGTATGTGGGTATGCAAAGGACAAACTGTGGCTAAAGCTGTACTGAAAAAAATAGGACTTTGGAAGGCTTACAGTATCATACTGACTTAAAGCCACGGAAATCCAGACAGTACAGACTTAACATATAGATTAATATAATCTTGATGTCTGCAGGAATGAAGGTGACTCGAGAGTGGGAGACCTCTTCATCCTTCCATCCTCCGTCCATTCAGATGCACCGAGGAAAGGATAGTGTTCTCAACAAATGGAGATACATACAGAAAAGGAGCATCCTTTTTAATGTCTCATTGGACAGAAAAGTTAATACAACATTGATCACTGGTGTGAATATGAAAGCTGATTATAAATCTCCAATAAAGCAGCAGAATGAGCAGAGGTTTCTGAGAAATGACCCAAAAATATTTCCTAGAAGAGAAAAACAGTGATTATTTCTACTTTATCAAAATGAAAACTTTTATTTTTGCAAAATGCAATTAAGAAAATGTTTTCTGGCTGCACAAGGTGGTGCAGCCTTTAATCCCAGCACTCGGGAGGCAGAGGCTGGTGGGTCTCTGTGATTTCGAGGCCAACCTGGTCTACAGAGTGAGTTCCAGGAGAGCCAGGGCTACACAGAGAAATCCTGCCTTGAAAAACCAAAGTAAATAAATAAACAAAGAAGAAAACAAATAAATAAATGCTTTTTGAAACCAGAGATGGGGAGGAGAGCTTCGCGGAATCTGTTTTGAATGAAGGGATTGCTTCTAGAATCTGTATAGAGAATTCTTAGAACACAACTATGAGACAGTCTACTTTTAAAAATGGGCAAAAACTGAAGCACAAGACAAGATAAATGGGAAACACATGCAGACTTGTTCATCATCATTAGTAATGTTTGTTCTCTGTCGCAGTGGAGTTTGCTGCTGTCATCTGATCTGCCTGCACTCAGTCAACTCTGAGAGAGCAGTTTGTGGGGACTTCTCTTTTTAGGTTCTCTCTGAAGCACTAAAATAATAATGCTGTTACTTTTTAATCTTTATTTTATGTAAATTGGTTTTTTACCAGCATATATGTCTGTTGTGAGGGTGTCAGAAGCCCTGGAACTGGAATTACAGACGGTTGTGAGTGGGAATTGAACCCTTATCCTCTAGAAGAGCAGCCAGTGCTCTTAACCACTGAGCCACTTCTCCAGTGCTATTGCTGTTACTTTTCAATTTTGTTTTCCAGTTATTCATTACTACCACATAGGAAGGAAGGGAGGATTTTGTGTAGCAACTTTGCATACTGAAAATGTAAAAATTTCACTTTTTGGCAGCTACCCATTAGAATATCAGAATTCTAAGTCAGAATACCAAGTATTGTTAGGGAGGAGCAACTGCCCATTAGAATATCAGAATTCTAATTCAGAAAACCAAGTATTGTTAGGGAGGAGCAACTGCCCATTAGAATATCAGAATTATAATCAGAATACCAAGTATTGTTTGGGGAGGAGCAGTTGCCCATTAGAATATCAGGATTATGAGTCAGACTACCAAGTGTTTGGGGAGGAGCAACTGCCCTTTCACATATTGTAGCTGACATGATGACACAACCATGGAGGAAGACCTTTTGCCTCCTGTCAGAAATTCAGGTACTCATTCACTGTGCAGCCCACTGTAGCTAATAATTTTTGTTATTTTGAGACAGAGTCTTGCTGCGTAATAGCCCTGGCTAGCCTATGGCTTGCTGCATTTCCCAGAATAGCCTTGAACTCAAGAAAATCTGCCTCAGCTTCTCAGATGCCGAATTTACAGGCATGTAGCATGTATCTCTTTTTAGCTGTTTATAGTCTTAATATCTAGCATCTTCAAATTTGAAACAGCCCATGTGTTTACCAACAGATGAACCAGAAAGTAAATTTTAATGTATTATATAGTAGAGTACTACTCAGAGTTAGAATGAACTGATACTTGCAGCCACATAGATGTATCTCACAAAGTAAGAGAAGCTAGACGTGAAAGAGTGGATATATAGTCACATATATGTACACATACACTTCACACAGTTCCACTTATAGGAAATTCTAGAACTAGGGAAAATAATCTCTCGTGCTGTCGAGTGGACTGTTGGTCACATGGGGGAAGACTGATTGCAGAGGTCCAGAGGAACCTGAGGTAAGCAGGTCTTGTGTGGTGCTGGTGTTTATGTGTGTGCATATATTTGTGAAGATCAATTGTGCATTCAGTGGGTACATTTCGTTCTGTGAATTAGACTTCAGCAAAAATGTATTTGAAAAGAAAAATGTTTGACAACATGAAAGTGTGGTAAGGCTGTGCAGTAGCAAGCCCTGCTACAGTGCCGAGTGCCATCTACAGCAGCACACTTAGACCAAAGTCTTGCTGGCTTCCCATAAACGCCAGCAGATACCCACCTTTTGAGCCACAATTTCTATCCCCAGAAAACAGATCTCCACAGGAGTGTTCACAAGAGCTTGCTCCTGCCAGACTGGAAGCAAGCTGACTAGGTAAACAAGCCCAAGGAGGGAGCTCTGAGACGAGAGACCCTGAATATCTCAAGTGTCTTAACCTCTGGCCCCCCACATGCACAGACATAGGGGCATGGGCCCTCTTCCCATGCATTCACATAGATCTGAACACATATATGCTTGTACACATGTGCATGCGCTAAGTATGACAGTAAAATGCAAGCTGGTGAAAAAGGAGACTGTGCAGAAACTGAAGAATTCACCAGAACTGTTACGTAAGCACCAGGTTCCCACCTAGTATTTAACTGTGCCTCCTGGATATAAAAATAAATATTTTTAAAAGGGAGAAAATGAAAATAACTTAGTTTCTATTATTCTTAAGTTCTAAACTTAAGAAGTATTTTCTTTTTAGAGAAAGGATAGTTAAGGGAGTTACTGTAGCTCTCAGGAACCTGAAGCTAAACCTTACACTTAATTTATATCTCCTACCTATCAGCCAGCTTCTTATATCCTAATAGTGTGACCAAATTTATCAAGTTTTGGTTTCTCTAGAACAAATATTTTTAAGAATTTCTTTTATTTTCTTAACTGCAGTCATTAAGAAATCATAATGAGCTGGGCAGTGGTGGCGCACACCTTTAATCCCAGCACTCAGGAGGCAGAGGCAGGCAGCTCTCTGTGAATTTGAGGCCAGCCTGGTCTACAAGAGCTAGTTCTAATTAGAACAGGCTCCAAAGCTACAGAGAAACCCTAACTAGAAAAACCAAAAAGAAAAAAAAAATGGAAAGAAATCATAGTGAAACTATACAAAAATTGAAAAATTACATATACTGATACTTACATAAACTGATACTTTACATTGAGACTGGAGCTCCGCTGTCAGGCAACTTATTTTGTATGAACCTTGACTGTTTTGGAGGTGGAAATAAGTAAGTAAACTCTGAATATCATTTTTAAAATGTGGGATTAAATTGTTAGCTATTCCACTTAAATGCTGTGAGTTAGATTCTTTGCAGGAAACTGTATTTTATAATGTTTTCTTTGGTTATGCCCAATAATTGTTTTATCTTTTTAGTGGCTCAAGGACTTAAGATTTAAGATGTAATTTTTTTATTTTTAAAAATATTTAATATTCATACATACATATAATGTGCTTTGATCAAATGCATCCTTCTTTCCCTCCTTTTCAGTTTCTCTCATCCCCCACCCCAACTCTGTCAGCTTGACTGGGGGAGGGGCTCATGAAGCCCACTCCTGTCTGAGGGGTTGTGGATAGAAGAGTCAGTTCTCTGCAGGGTTGCTTGCAATAGGCGTTCTCCACGCATACATATATATGCAGTACTAAATGGATTCAGTGGTATTCAGTTTAGAAATATGACACTTGAACTATTTTTAAGGGCATAACTTGGTACAGTATGCACATTCATAATTTTCTGTAATCATCCCTATTTCTGGGGTCTTCTCATCACACCAGAGTGAAACCCTAGCCTCTGGTCACTTCTCTTCTACTTCAGGGTTACCGATGTGCCGATCCTGGGTAGTCTGTGCTGTCAGCAGCATTTGTCCATTGCTGTGTGGCCACCTCCCTTAGCACAGCGCTTCCGTGCCTCACCCACACTGTGGGTGTTAGAATTCCATGTCCTTCTGCGGTGAGCGGCATCCTGCTGAGGAACATGCCATAGCTTTTATGCACTCGGTTGTTTATGGTTTCCTAGATGTGAATAACGCCATTGTGAACGTACCACATAGGTATCTGTTTGAATTCCTGTCTTCTGAGAATAGACCTGGTGACAGTTGCAGGCAGGTAGGACAGTGTGGCCGAGGCAAGTGGGAGAGAATGGCTGAAGTTCAGAGCAAACCAAAGTGTATGAAGGAGAGCTCTTGTTAAGTACACGGTAGTACAGAACTGAATTTCCAGATGAGGTTTTCATGTCACGTTGTCCAGTGATGATGCAGGGAACAGGCTCCAGTGTTTGAACAAGTCTGTGCTGCGTTCCATTCCAGCTCAGACCTGTTTTTGGCTCACGAGGGCACTGTACAAGGAATCTCTGTTATAGTCTCCATCCAGTATCTGACTTTTTAAAAAACCCCAGCGTCTAGTAACAGGAAGCCCGTGGTGTTGGTTTTGTCAGCCTGGGTCATCTGTTAGTTTTCACAGAGAGAGCGTTTGAGGACGGAGAAAGTTTAATATTAATGATAGTATTTTTCAGTTCTTCCTTTCTAGTGAGTAAAATCAGAGTGTCTCCATTTTAATTATTTTAATAAATTTGGTTTTGTTGTCTTCTTTTACTTAACCTTTTTTCTACCCATCTCTTTTACTGCTAGTTTATAATCTACAATCCGCTGGGGACTTATGAGTGACTGTTTGACTTTTCTGTAAATGGGACAGGCACAGTCATTAAAAATAAATTTACTTCTGTTTGATTAGTTTGTATAGTTTTAGACACTTGCTAGTCAAGTTACTTAAACAGGATGGGATACTAGTTAGATTGTTTTGTCTTCAGGTCAAAGTACAGACTATGAGAACAGATCTAAATAGTTGGGGTAATTACGTTAAAGACTTTTAAAAATCTCTGTGTATGCGTTCTCCACATGTGTGCAGGTGTTGAGAAAGCCAGAAGAGGGCGTTGGATCCCCTGGAGCTGGAGTTAGGCTGTTGTGAGCTGTCCACCACTGTTTCTTGTCCTCTGGAAGAGCAGGAAGAACTCTTAACCAATAAACTCTCTTTCCAGCGCCCAGGGAGTTAAGTCTTTGCAAAGGGTGATTTGAGCTGTTGTTAACTAGCCGCATAGCATATGACTTGTGTTTGTTGTTGTTTGTTTGCCTCTAAATGTGGACATCAGAAAAACGTAACCGTTGGTCTGCTTTCTAGCATGGAGATGGAATTGCATCTGTTTTCCGTTTCATTTCACCACCTTTAATACCCGTTCCTGCTGCACTGTAGACGAGGGTGCTGTTGACATCCACTAGCTGTAATGTTTGTTCAGTCTCAGAGCACTGGTTGGTTCTTTGTGAGTTCTAGACTGGAATAGCTGTTTCCTAGAAATATGCTGCGAGACAAAGAGAATCTTAGACAGGTTTATAGCTCTGGAGAAAGAGCCTTAACACTCACAGCCTTCCAGGAAGGCCTGTGTGACTGTATGCATTTTCAAGGTGGAGCAGGTTCAGAGAGCTTAATTAACAAGGCCAAGGCCACACAGATCTATAGCTATCTTATTTCCGCTCGTTTCTTCAGAGTGGTGAATTGCACACGGTGTTTTCCCGAGGAAAGCCCATTTGAGTTTGAACCTGACCTGACCTCCCTCCTTGGTGAAAGGTCCTTAGAGCTCTCCACCTTGTCTTTGCAGCAGGCAGCACAGCGTGGTTCCTTGAACGCAGAAGACGGCCAAAGTCCGTCATGTCTGTTCACGTTCACTGTGCTGAAACACCTTTCTCACGTCTCACATCCCTGTAAGTCCTACGTTTCCTTCAAGCCTGCAGCAGAGCACAGTGCCTGAGAAGCTTTTTTCCGACCTCACTGACCTCAGGTAGAAAACAGTTTTCCAGTCTCAAGGTGGATAGTCTTGCTTTTGGTGGCTATTTTTCCTTGACACTTTCTCTCCCTCTGGACTCCTACTGTCATTTCCCTTATTTTTAGTATTGAGTAGATCTGTAACTTAATTCTTTCAGAGTTCAGAAGGTCTTAGATCTTAGAAGTGGTACAGATTCTGGCTGTGAACTGTGTTGTGTGAGTGTTTGCATTCATGGAATAAACACAGACTTAGAGCCTATGGTCAGCTCAAGTCAGGGTTTATTTACTGCCAATGTGAAAAAAAAATGTTTTCACTTTCAGGGCTGTTTGAAATTTAGGATAGTCAATATATAATTATAAATATAGACCGACTGCTATTTTAGAAAACCTATCTAGTAGTCACACAATAATTTATGTCTTTTGTTCCTCTTTTTTTTTTTTTTGAAAACAAATTAGTATTGATTACCTTAGAGATGATGTGAGTGTGTGGATATTGGCTGCCAATTGATCCATCATTAATAGGTAGATATGACCTTATCTTTCAAAGCTTATTATACTTGGATTTTTTGGTCACTGGTGACTTTTCAGTTTTTTGCTAAATCCTTTAGACACAAACCCAATCATCAGTCATGGTTTTCTTATTTTCTACTTCAATTTTACGTGCTATTTTCGCCCAAGATCTCTGGAATCAACCGTTGTTTCAAGATGTCCTAGTATCTTTTAGTAGACACAGTATTTCAAGACCTCACTTTCTCTTAGAGATAGATGTTCGTTCCTAAAGAGTTGATGTTGAGGCTTTTTTCATAACCATACACACTCATATTCTATAACCTTCTATACTTATCCAGACCAGGACAGCAGCAACAATATTGCTATAGTGTTCTTATTAAAGTATAGGCCCATTTGCTGCCTTTTGGGGGGGGGGATGAGACTATAAGTCACACTATTTCCTTTCAAATTCAGAGAGTGTTGTTTGAGACGAGGCCTCACTGTTTAACCCGGCTGACTTGGAACTCACTATATAGGTGAGGCTGGTCTAGAACTCAGGAGATTCTCTTGCCTCTGCCTCTTGAGTGCTTGGATTAAAGGTGTGCGCCACTTCTGGCAGGCTTAGGGTTTTTGTTTAACCTCTTTGGTATTTCATTCCATTCCTCTTTATCCCCGAGAACTCAATTTTATCCCAAACAGCATATATAACAGTCTGGGGGAATAGTGCCCGATGAGTGTAACTACTGAGAAATTACATTTTTCTCCTGTTCTTTCTCATTTCTAAATGTCCCTTCCCATTTTTTAAAGAAGTTGTATTGTATCTGCCTTGTCAAACTAACAGGGATTAGAGGTCCACTTTCCCCTTTTAAACTGTCATTTAGTGTTGATTCTAAAATAGCTCAGTGTTAAATATTCATCTCTGTTTCACATGCCCTGCTTCTTCTTTTGTTTTGACATGGAATCCTTCTTTGTAGTCAACACGGGCCTGTGATTTCCTTTGTAGCCCAGGCTGGCCAGGTTACAGATATGAGTCACCATATCTAGTTGCTTTAGTCGTTTTGATTGTCTAGAGTTTGTTTTCTGATAGGTTCTGTGGGAAAGTCTAGGACACAAAATTTCTAGAGTTCTCACAAAGTTGTGGCTATTACAGTGGAAAGCTCTACCCTGGGCAGTTTCTGGATTCATTTTCTTTCTGGAAATGT
This sequence comes from Microtus ochrogaster, assembly GCF_000317375.1. Classification (NCBI taxonomy): domain Eukaryota; kingdom Metazoa; phylum Chordata; class Mammalia; order Rodentia; family Cricetidae; genus Microtus; species Microtus ochrogaster. Next base: position 14,134,095 of record NC_022018.1, on the reverse strand, counting down.
CTTAAAACTGATGTTGCAGGTTTGTTTTTGTTGTGGAAAAGTCAAATGGCCATTTAATTTTATTTCCATAAGCACTTTGCTCTTTCTGCCTCAGTTGGTTATTTTTTATTGCTGTGATGAAACACCATGACCAAAAGTGACTTACGGAAGAAAGACTTTATTTCAGTTTCCAGTTCATGGCAGAGCCCATGATGGTGGTGGAGGCGGAGTAACAGACAGCCAGAGCCAGATGCCAACAATTTCATATTCCACTGGAAACCCTAAGTAGAAAGCAAGCTGGAAGTGGTGCATGGGTTTAAAAGCTTCCCCCCAGTGATGCATTCTTCATCAAGGATCCAATGCAAAGGTTTTACTCTCTCCCAAACAGCACCACCAAATGTGGCCCAAGAATTCAGATACAAGAGCTCATTCAGATCACCACAGCGGCTCCCATCTCATTAATGTAGTGATGGCATTCTGAGGGCATCACTTTCAATTTCAAATGTTTTTATTTCAGGAAAGCATTTATGAATTGACTCCTTGTACATACTCTTCTGCTTCTCTGGGATTCTTGATGGACTGTGCTCTATGCACATTGAAACTCCCCTCCGATTTTCAGTGATTTCCACATTCTCTTACGTCTCCTCTAGCTTACTGTTTACTTCTGATTTTGTTTCTTTTTATTCTTTTGAGTTTTATCATCTCATTTCTGAGTTTGTGTAGCTTGAAAGGAAGTTTATTTGACCAATTGATAATTGGTATAAGCCAATTCTAATTCACCTTCCTTGTCCTATAGAACTAGTGGGAGAATGCTTTGAGAAATATCCTGACAGAAAGCAACGGTTGGAAGTGATGTAGCCTGTGTAATCTATGTTTAACTTTGGTTTACAATATTCTTTTGTTAATCCTGTGGGGCAAGATTTCAGAAAGGTGTGACAGAATGGTTGAGAGACCAGCCTAGGAGAAAGCTTATGGGAGTGTAACTCAGCAGGAGGCAGTGGAGTAAGAAGGGGACAGTATTTTAGAAGTGACAGATTCAGTAACTGGGCAGAGAGAGAAGGGACTCTAGGATGACTGTTTGCTGTTGTGGTAACCAAGGGCTTGAATTGAGCTGTCGTTATGTAGATTTGGAGATTCTTGGTGCTGGCAGTTGGGAGAGGGAAGATAATGAGCTCTGTTCAGGGCATGTAGTGCAAGGCATCTAGGTACCCAGGCTTAGCAAGGGCTCAGTCATGCAAATGGGGGCTTGGGAGAAAGAGTGGCGTTGGAGAGCGTTGAAAGTAATTCATAGTCATGAGCCTGGAGGATGACATCATCTAGGGAGAGCATAAGAAAGGAGAAAGTGGGTCAAGGAGAGAATTTTAACTTAGATAGGAAGGGAAACCAGCCTTAGAATGATTAGGTGCTATTTAATCTTGTTGCGGTTGTTCATGCTAAAAGAAAGATCCATGCAGGTGTTACTCATTTTACAGACGAATGATTTGGAGTTCAAAGGTTAAAGCATTTGCTCCTTGTACTTCTAGCAGTCTGTGTGGCTTGAACCCCTGCTTCTCACTTCTACCTGGCCTCTTGCTAGGCAAGGAGTTTCGGAAACATTGCACAAGTGGCGGTGTGCTGCCTAGGGTGAGAGATATGGAAGGTGTTAGCAGTGTGGGGTCCTGCTGAGGGATTAGGAGGATTCTTGTGTGGAGTTGGTTTGCTGTGGGGCGTAGCTAGTATGGTTAGTTTATTGCACCGCTTTGTTATGCCGTGCTTTTATTACTAAGTAAATGCCAGCTCATGATTCTCCAAAAGAAGAAAACAACAATTGTTAGAAAAACGAAGTGATGCCAAATTCAGACTAAGACTGTTATGAGACAGCCCTCCTGCATGATGTAATACAGCATTCTAGTGCTTCGGAGGGTGACGCAGCTTGGACAGGAAGGGAGGGGAACGCCTCTGAGCGCTTCACTGCAGAGGGAGCGGAGCGCTGCTTGCTGACAAAAGCTGAGTCAGAGGATGGAGACTGCGCTATAGGCAGACATGGCCCAGTTCAGGCTGCTGGATTGCATGATCAACCACAACTGGAGTTTACTCTGCAATCTGTACTGTGCGTGGAGTGGCCAGGTTTGTCTGATGGGTACATACTTTTGCTTTTTAATTTGAGGCGGCTATGGCTGTAGAGCAGAGTGGAAATGCTTGATATGAGAACATAGTCTTGTTGCAGTCAGCTTTTGTTACTTTTGGATGAATTAGTTTTGTTCACATAGCATATGGTAAATCTGATGATCTGAATTACTCTAAGATTGGAGTTCACTGAAGGAAAACACAAATGATGCTGTTTGTAGAGCATTCCGTAGTGGGGGAGGGGAAGTGGCAATGAATTACTTAACACAAAACTAATAAATATGAAAACAATACAGTTGTAAAAGAAGGGAAACATCACAGCTTTTCCAAGAAGTTTAGGATTGTGTTAATAAGGTGGTAGGAGTTCAGAATGAACTGCCTTTTATTAGCAAGCTTTTTATTTACAAAAAATATGGTTCTGGATTTCTTTCACAGTGGTATTGAATGAAGCTCCTTTCTGAACTTTTCATATTATGAGCCAGGCTTTTATGAAAACTATTGTTTTGCTTGGTGGGCATGTTTCTTGGAATAGCTTCCTGCTCTTGAGTGTTCTCTAGGAAGCTAACCGTTCTCAGTGCAGCCCCACCAGCACTCTTAGCAGGTAAAGGCTGCTTTAGTAAGTCGTAAATCATGTTGTACATGCTCAGCCTAATGGCTTTTAAAACACAGAAGACCCAGCCACACCCCAGCCATGTCTCAGTTCTTCCACAGGCCAGACACAAACTTCCTAGGTTGGAAGATTTGAAATTAGTTCCAAGCAGGACATTTGGGTCTCAGTCCTTTTCTGTGTATCCTATTTTTTCTGGCCTGGAAAATAGTTTCATAGTTTAGCATGGACACAGTAGACCAATAAATAGATCAGAGAAATTAGAGATAAAGAAGGCCATTTAGTGTCTGTTTCTTTCAGGCTAAGATTGATCCCTCAATGCACTTTCTAGTACTTTTCCTAATGGATTTACATTACCATAAAAATATGGGTTTTACATGGCTACTAAGAGAATAAACAAAGATAGATACTACAATTATCTTAACATTTAAAATTCATGATATCAGGAGCCTAGAAGCTGAAACCTGAGCTCTGTGCTTTATACTTGCTCCATAACTATTACTAAGCCTGTAGTCTCACCAGCAAACTGTCGTTTGAAGTCTGAAGCTACTTGGTCCTAACTAACCCCAAACGAGTTTTAACTGTACTGTAGATGTCCTGGGATGAGTTGATGCAGCTGCTGACCCCAAGTGCTTTGTGTGTGCCTTGGCCTGTGTGTTGTTGGAATTGCTGTTGCCATAGTCATGGCTTTGATCTGACGTTGGCCATTTAGCTAGAGTATCTCTCAGGGAGTTTGCAAAATGTAGCTTAAGGAAAATGGCACAGGACACCATCTCCTGTGAATATTGATGCCACTACCTAAAAATACTCTGTTTGGCCGGGTGGTGGTGGCGCACGCCTTTAATCCCAGCACTCGGGAGGCAGAGGCAGG
>NC_022018.1:14117705-14130146 GCF_000317375.1 Microtus ochrogaster | reverse complement strand
AGCTTTGGAGCCTGTCCTGTAACTTGCTCTGTAGACCAAACTGGTCTTGAACTCATAGAAATCTGCCTGCTGCTGCCTCCTGAGTGCTGGGATTAAAGGTACATACATGCCACCACCACCCGGCACTGATGTAGTACCTTTGAGACAGACTTTCAGTATGAAAGGAGTCGAAAAAAGAGTGAAGAGGCTGGTTGGGTGTGATGGCATATACCTGCAATCACAGCACTTGGGTGCAGAGGCAGGGGAGGATCAGGAGTTCAAGGCTAGCCAGAGCTTAAAGGAGTGAAGAGACCTACATAGAGGCAGGTATTAGACACTGCACATAACAGGAGAGCGAAAGCTCTCGGTCACAGCTCCTGTGCTGGACCTGATGTTGCCAGATGCTGCCTGCATGTTTGTATGTGTATAACATACACAGCTGGTGCTGGCAGAGCTCAGAAGAGGGGATTGTGTAGCAGGCTGTCTTGGCTCACCAACCCCAAATCATTGCATGGAGACTCATGATTAATCATGAATGCCTGGCCTTAGTTTAGGCTTGTCCCACTAGCTCTTATAACTTATTTTAACCTGTTTCTTTTCATCTATGATTTGCCTCAGGGTTTTTTTTTTTTAAACCTTTCTTTTATTCTGTATTTCCCACTTTCCTGCTTTCTCTGTGTCTGTCTGGCAGCTGCTTCCCTGTCTGGCCTCAGGGGCTCTCTCTCTTCTCCCTTGTCCTTCCTTCCTTCCTTCCTTCCTTCCTTCCTTCCTTCCTTCCTTCCTTCCTTCCTTCCTTCCCTCCCTCCCTCCCTCCCTCCCTCTCTCTCTTGCTCCCCACCCACTTATTCTTTCTGCCTGCAAGCCCTGCCTCTATTACCTAACTATTGGAAGTTCAGATTTTTATTAGACCAATCAGGTGACTTAGGCAAGCAAGGTGAAACAAATGTAACATATCTTTTCATAGTTGAGCAAATGCAGCATAAAGAAATACAATACACTTTTACATTGTTGAAATAATATTCTGCAACATAAACAAATGTAATACATCTTTACATAGTTAAAGTAATATTCCACAACAGGGGTGGATTCCCTGGAACTAGGTGGTTGTTAGCCACTGTGTTGGTGCTGGGAACTGAGCTGAAGTCCTTTGCAAAAGCAACATGTGCTCCTCTAAGCCTTGTCTCTAGTTCCTTCAAGATACTTTATTTTAAAAGAGGCTAAATGTTTAAATTGTATGTGAATTTACCATATCCTTTAAACATTGATGACTTATTAAAAACTTTCCAAACAGGATCTGAAGCGAATCCATATATTGGGCAGGTGTGGCTCTAAGCTTCCAATGTGTGACTTCTAACTTATAGTAGACATAGGGTGTCACTTGGTTCTCTTGATTTCACCATTGAAGCTAAGCAGTGCCCAAGAATGTTGCTAGATAAAAGTGTGTGGTATTGATAGGGAAGGCGCGCAGAGGATGAGGGAGAAAGGGAGCGAATGAAGTAGTGGATGAGAGAAGAGGGAAACAATGGAGATGAAGGAATGATAAACCAAGAATGAGGAAGTACCACCATGGTGCAGAATGTTGGTCCCGTTAGTTGCTACATATCTCATTGCTGCAGGGAGACAGGATAGTAGAGAATAATGCAAAGTTTGGTGTCCAGGAATATTTAAGGCAGAGTTAATGATGGTTCTGTTATGTCCATATGCTGCTAACTTTTTGTACTTCACATCGTGTGGACATCAGGAATTACTGTGAAGATGAAAACGGGGAGCTTGGTCCAGCGCTTGGCAAAGTGCCTGGCATGTTATATTTAATGTGTGCTTATTGTTATTGTTAATATATCCTAGCTCAGTGCAGTGTGCATCAAGATAATATCACATGAGATTTATATTAGAAATTAAAATTATTTGTAAGTTGAATGATCACTTGTAAAACATTGGAAATATGTTAAAATTGATTTACACATTTCAGTCATTCAGCTAACACTCCTACTAATATTTGATATGTATATAGCCAGTGTTTCCCAAGATCTTTTGCGGAATTTTGAGTAGTTTGGAAAATTTGAGTAGTTTATAGTTTTTATAAACTGGAGTCAAATTATGAACAATTCCCACTCCCCAATTTAAAAGGCTTCATTAAAAAATTTAGAGAGAGAGAGAGTGTGTGTGTGTGTGTGTGTGTGTGTGTGTGAGAGAGAGAGAGAGAGAGAGAGAGAGAGAGAGAGAGAGAGAGAGAGAGAGAACAAGTTGAGTGAAGGTGCTCAGGGAGGTCAGGAGAGGATGTTGAATTCCCTTGGAGCTGGAGTTAAAGGTGGTTGTGAGCTGCCCTATGTAGGTGCTGGGAACCAAATTTAGGTCCTCAGCAAGATGAACAAGGACTTTTAACTACTGAGCCATCTCTCTAGTTCTCAAGGCTTTGTTTTTAATAACTAATATTCTAGCTATAAAATCTATATATTTTAATTACATTTGCTGGATATTCAGATTGCTTCTTAATATGTTTTCATGTGTCTGTATACAAGTGTGTGTGCATCTATATACATGCATGCATGTGAAGACCAGCGAACAGCCTTAGGTGCCATTCCTTAGGTGGCAGCAACTAGAGTTGGTGTTGTTTCTGTTTGTTTGCTTTTGAGACAGGGTCCCTCTATACGACCCTGACTTTTCTGGAACTGGCTATGTAGACCATACTTTCCTCAAACTCATCTACCTTTGCCTACAGAGTACTGGGATTAAAGGTGTAACCACCACTCCAGGCTCCTAAGTTTTTTAATGAGTTTCACTGATTAGGCTAGGCTGGCTATCCAGTGAGCCCCAGGGATCTGCCTGTCTCTGCCTCCCAGCACTAGGATTAAAAGCACAAGCTACCATGCCTGGCGTCTTTGCATGGGTTCTGGGGATTGAATTCAGACCCTTGTGCTTATGTGGCTAACACTTTGTTGGCTAGCATTTCTCTAGTCCCCTCTAGTGGTTTCAGTGACTCACATAGGACCATAGGGAGTGCTACTATTAGGAGGTGTGGCCTTGTTGGAGGAAGTGTGTCACTAGGGGTGGGCTTTGAGGTTTCAGAAGCCTAAGCCACTGTCTATTCCTACTGTGTGGATCCAGATGTAGAACTCTCCGTTCCTTCTCTAGCACCTTGTCTTCCTGCATGCTGTCATGCTTTTCACCCCAATGATGTTAATGGATTAAACCTCTGAACTGTAAGCCAACTCCAGTTAAATGTTTTCCTTTACAAAAGTTGCTGTGTTTATGGTGTGTCTTTACAGCAATAGAAACCCTAAGACACCCCCACTTCTATATTCTTTGCTATAATAAATTGCTGAGTATCCTTCAAGGCTATGGCTGTAGCTCAGTTGATAGAGTGCTTAGCAGTAAGTAGGCAGAAGTCCTGGGTTAGATCACCAGTGCTGCATTTGGAAGGTGGAGGCAGGAACATCAGGAGTCCAAGTCATGTTCAGCTACAAGAAGATTGTGGTCAGCTTGGGCTACATGAGACCTCCTATCCCCTCAGTACCAGTACCCTCCTACCCTCCAAATCCAACAGACTCCTCCAGGCAAACCCGTAACCTCAGTTTTTCATGTTTTGTATTTTGCTAACTTAGGAAGGTGTTTCATTATTACTGCTTTAGTCAGCTAGGGGCTCTCAGAGGGACTTTAGGCAAAGATCCTGAAGGTTTTGTTTCATAATGGACACAGTGCTATAGATGGGCTGTACTCCTTAGCCTGACTCCAGAACAGCTGTGTGGATATGCATCTCGAGTCTTCTGTCTGCTGCTCACTTCCAAACAAAAGGTCTTTCGATGAGTAGTCAGCGTCAGCCGGAAGTGGTATATGGAGAGCACAGCAGTGGGCGGGACAGATGGAGGATGAACACAGCTGAGAACAGTGACGCGGGGATGGGAGAGCAGAGTTCTCTTCCTCACGGTGAAGAGAAGTCCAAGCTGAGCAACTATGTGTTTAAGCAGTAGTGTTTAAGGACTGTTGGCTTCAGTCTCAGAACTGAAGCTCTCACAACCATTGGTTTCAGGAGGAGGAGGAAGCACTCACTGTTCTGCCATTAGCTCTAAGACAAGCCCTGTATAGGAAACCCGCACAGTGATGGAAAAGGCCCTGAGGAATTTTAGTTCAGTATTTTCGGAGTGATTAAAAATAGATGCCAGACATTTTAGATATTTAACCTCCTTGGTACTTCTGATAACCCCACAGTGTTGGTGTAGCCATCACATGCCTGTCTTTGCACGTGAGGAAGCTGGTGCAGTGGGAGGCTTAGTGCCTGGTCCAATTCCCACCACTGGGGTGATGCAAAGCAGGGTATGCTGAGACTCATAGGCAGCTGAGTGTTGCGATTACAGGTTGTACCACCTGTTAAACTAATTCGGTAATTTCCAGGGCTTCTGAATTCTAATTCTAACAGAATAAGATATGATTTACATATTGCTGTTTGTTTGAGAAATTTTAATTCTGCTTTGTTACCATGGTTAATAGTTAAGTTATAATTGATGAGGTTGCTTCTCCCAGTGGCCTGGTTCAGAGACTGAATGGGAAAGTTTTTAGAAAGAACTTCACTTGGTGCATTAAACTACTCAGTCCCTGGTTTTCCTGCCGTTGTACAAACACAAGCAAACGCAGCAGCCAGGGACTCTATTCGCTTTACCGGCAAAAGACCTGAGAATGTTTCTGTCCAAGTGTAGTACAGGTTTGTCTTATTCTGTACTTTCTCCTAGTTGAAGAAAATTGGGCTCAACAACTCATCAGGCTTAAGTTGGTGGAGTCTGAGCAAGGTTGGCCTAGGTCAGTGATCAGAACAGGGGAAGATGGGACACAGAGGCACCTGCTCGTCCTCACTTTGCTCCATCTTCCTGCGTGCTCCCTTTATTTCCCGTTCCTCACAGCCCACCCATCTGCCTGTGGCTGCTGCCCTTTCACTTAGATTTCCTCTCCTACGACATTTCCCCCATTCTTTGGAGTCAGGTGGCGCTAAGGTTGAGTCACGTTTAGGAACAATGTTTTATTACCCTTGTCTCGCATTTCTGGCTCAGGCCCTTTGGTACCCTTCTCACTGGGACACTCATTCCTGAATTTTGCCTTGTAATGAAGCTTAAAAGCCCTGCATGGCCCCTGCTGATTTCTGTGCTGTTGCCATCCCCTTTGCTCCATCACCAGGCTGTATTCTCAGTGTTGACTTGAGAGCATGCAGCACCTCGCAGACTGGCACTACCTTGGTACCTGGAGTGTCCTCTGACCTCTGCAGATGCCTTGGCCTGATCCTGAATGCCCGGTTCCTGAGCATCATGGTCAGCCACAGCAGTTCTAGTACCTCTGCTTGATATGCAGTCTCATTTTGTCCAAGCTTCGTAGGCCCTGCCCAGTGGTATATGTGAGCCTCCCGTTCGCTCTGCCGTTCCCACTACTCTGCAGCTAAGACTTTTCATGCACCAGTGGGTACTGGCCGGGGCCTGCAGTTCTCGGGGGAACAAGAACCCTTTCCTCTTCCATCTTTGTTGGTCTTTATTAGGTATGCCGATCCCTTTCAGTCAGGAGCAGATTCACCCTGATAGTGGGCTCTTAAGTATTTTACTTGGTGTACCATTGCTGACTGCATCTTCCCTCTCTCACTGGTGGGAACAGCTGTGTTCCTGGTCCTGTGTGCTTTTCAGGGGCTAGCTACCCATCCTTTTAAGAAGTCCTTCATTCAGGCAAACTAACCCTGCTTGTTAGAACTGGGCCTCTGGGTCAGAATCCATCTGTTATTTAGCCCTCTGCCCTGTGAACTCAAGTCTTCCCTGCCTAGATTCCCTTTCCCTGTGCCGAGGTCTTACATACTGTGTGTATAAGTGTGGATGGTCATAAGGCTCCTTGGTCCTCTCAGGGCTCACTGCTCTTTGTCATCCGCTGATCCCTGACTGGAAGCTGTTGCTTCAGAGATGCTATCGAGTTTGGGTTGTTTACCTTACCGGTATACTGTCAGTTATCTGCTGCTGAGTAGCAGATTACCCCTGCAACTTCATGGCTGGGAGAACACATCTCATTTTCTTCTGGGGTGGAAGGAGAAGCTTATTTTCTTAGGGTTGTCTGTAGCATTGGCCACAGCACACCCTGGCTCTTGGTTTCCCCGGGGAAGGACCCTGTTGATGGCTGACTTCAGTTCTTCAGGGGCTGTGTAGCCGAGGGCCCATGAGTTCTTTCTTTTTTTAAAAGAGGTGATTTCATTTAAGTACATCTTTTACAAAGAAATACATTTTCTTTTTAATGTGGATGTTTGCCTGCATGTATGTATGTGAATCTCATGCACGTCTGGCGCCCATGGAGCCTCCTGCGCACGCTTTGCTTTTTAAGTTGGCTGAGTGGACGGCACCTTCAATTTTGTGTTTTGTGCCACGTGACCCTTTCCAGAGAGTGCGGTGTACAGCCTGGCAACTTGTTTCATGAGAGGATGTAAGGGAGAAGAGGCAGAGAGTGGACAAGACAATGGTTGCTGTGTTTTGGAATCTAACCTGGGAAGGGACATTCCATCATTTTTATGGAATCTCGTTCTTCAGGAGCTAATCACTAGGTCCAGCCCACACTCAAGGGAGGGGTTTGCACATAGACAGGAAGGTGGGGAGATTGATTAGAACCATTGCAGAGCTGGGGGATGTGTTGGTTTGTGAGGCAGCTCGCAGACCTGAGTCTGCAATACTCAGCTCCAGTAGCTATGCCACAGAGAAAGGACACAAAGCAAGTCAGCGGGACAAAGGTCAGTGGAAACCACCCCGGCTTCCATGAGTCCTCCCTTGGTGGAGTCACATAGGATGTGCTTTAACTGCTTCAGCCACAGACTGTTAACAGCGCTTGTGAGAGTTTCTTTTTTTATTAAACTGCAGGCCAGTCACCTGCCTAGAATATACCATAATTCTAGACTCTTAATAAGAAAGCAAGTAAGTACTTAGGCGAAGTGAGCCTCTTTCATCAGCTAGGAATTGATGGGAACATTCTTAAAACCTAAACAGCATGACACCAGTCTGTGGACTCCTTGCAGGCAGGTGTGCTAACTCTTCTGAATAAGTTGGAGTTGGAGTTTATGTTTGTCTTAATACAAATCATAGTAACTAGTCAAAACATTGTATTAAAGCCAGGTGTGGCAGTGCATAGCTGTGATTCTAACATTCAAGAGATTGAACCAAGAAGATAGCCAGTCTATGCCCTCCAGGACTATACAGTGAGACCATGGCTTAAAATAAATTACCTGATTTCTTGGAATATGATGTTAAGTACTCCTATAGTGGAATAATATTATCTTTTCCTTCCTTTTAGTAGTCTCTTTGAGTAAACAAAGCAGGTTAATATGAATTTTTAGGCTTTTTCAGCAGTTTATAAGAACTGAAGAACTAAACATTAACTAATATTAGCTATTTTCTACATAGACTACATGTCTATTTTGGATATAAAGAGTTTTCAAGAGACTAGATCCAAAGTGTGAGTTAGTATTATAAAAATCAACTAGGGCTGGGAGCTGGCTCATTTGGTAAAATACCTGTTTTGCAAGCATGAAGACCTGGGTTTGATTTCCCAGAACTCACATGAAAAGGGGCATAGTGGTGCTACACACTTGTGCTGTATAGGCAGGGACAGTCAGACCTCCGAGGCTCACTGGCCAGACCCTACCCAAAGAGGTACACAGAAGTTGTTGTTGTTTTTTAACTCTGGCCTACACGTATACATATATACATACACACACCTCAAATGTATGAAAATCAACTTTCAAAATATAAGATTAGTTATAAGTGAGTTGGTAGAATGCCATTCTAAGACGCTGGAGGCCCTGGTTTCAGCCCGAGTACTCTGAAACTGGGATGGTGGCACCCTGGCCCGTTATCCAGTACTCTAGAGGCAAAGCAGGAGGATCAGTAGTTGTAGGTCATTCTCAGTTCCTGGCCAACTCGGATTACATAATATCCTGTCTAAAATACAACAATAACAACAAAAATACATTATAAGAAGACTCCTGTTCTTCTTCCACAAGAAGAAACATTTTTTAAAAAATTATTTAAGCCCCGTTTATCTGTAGGTTACTCTTCTGAACACAAGTTCATTTTTATATCTAACTGCAAAGCCTCTCTACATGTACCTGACGAGTGCTTCAGGACTAGCATCTTCCTGTCTTCCAGTACCATAGCCAGTGTCTCCCACACTTTGACAGGACTAGCATAGCAACATCTACAAAAACCTATCGTTTGGTTTTGCAGGTGCCCTGACTGACAGTATTTCCAGACATGGCCCTGACTTTGAGCACACCCAGGAGCATCTGCTCTGTTAGCAGAGTGGAGCGGTGCTGCCCACCCTTGTCTATTTATTTTGAATGATGCATGCTTCTTTTAGCTTCTGAATTTGTATACAGTATAATTCTTCGTTTGTTGCATATGTATTTTCACGAGTTTGATATACATTTTAAGACACCTGAAGATATTCATTGTATAATATGCAACTTTCTAAAAAGGTTGTAGTTCAGTGTTGGAGCACTTGCTCAGCATGCACAAGGTTTTAACATCTTCACCTTATAGATGGTTTCTGAGTTTCTAGTTTCTATAGCTTTGCTTCTTGATAATTATTGGGCTATTTCTGGGTTTTGGAAGCATTTTTCTTTGTAATCTATTGAAACAATCTGTTCTGTAATGTTTCTGTTGTATTGTAGATTTATTGAAATTCTTCAGTGCTCAAATGTGTTTAAAATACTTTTCGATATTTAATTATAGCTTTTCATGACCCAGCTGTAAAATAAATACCTCCTGCATTTGGAACGTTTTACTTGGCTGAGTTTTTAGTGAGTTTGACCCTAAAACAACTTTTGAAAGTGCAGGAAGGAATCATGTATTCCTACACTGGAAGTGTAGAATCAGTGGCTGAGGCTCTCATCACGAAGCATGAGGGCCAGGAGTTAGGTCCCTAGAGCACATGGAAAGCCAGGTGGGGCATAGCAGCCCATCTCTAGCCCCAGTGCCCTAGAGGAGATAGCCAGATTGTTGATGGCCATGTTTAGATGAGACATCTTGCCTCAGTTTATGAAGTTGCAGAACAATTGATGACATCAATTTTAGGCCTCTATACACATGTTCACACATGATACATACCACACACATACCTCCCTCACATGTGACATGAATGCACACACACACAAAGATGAAAGAAAGGAAGGAAGAGAAGGGAAGGAACAGAGAGAGGGGGAAGGAAGGGGACTGCAGCCTCCTGGAGCTCTGTCTCAAAGGTGTCCACACACACACACACACACACACACACACACACACACCGGGAACCTTGCCTTCCTAGTTAACTGCTCCAAGGCCAATCCACTCTGCTGTGTCTACCAGTTTGGGGCGCAGCCCTGCTGTGACTAATCAGATTATAAAGCAGGTCCAGCCTACCTTGGTTAGGGCATTATCTCCTCTGTGAACCCAAAGGTCTGCTCTCTTTGGTGATAACCTCTGTGTACTGGGAGCTCTCTCTAGCCCTTAGGGATTTTGTTTTGTTTTGTTTTGTTTTCTGCTACTAGGATTTAAGACATTCCTGCCAAACAAAGGGACTACTTTCTGAGTGTCAGTGATGCCTCATGCTTTCCTTTAAAGGACTGTGCATTCTTTTCTGCTATTTATATTATTATTATTATTATTATTATTATTATTATTATTATTATTATTATTATTATTTATATCTAGGAAGAGTTTAAGGTGCTTAGCTTTGCTAATAATGAAAGAAACAAAGATTAAGTCAGCAAAAACCATTTCATTCTCTCATATTTGTAACTTAAGAAAGTCCCAGCACTAATTAGAACACAGCAGTATCCTGCTGTGGATGGGTTTTGCCCTTTATTTTATTCTTGATACTTTGAAACTTTGAAATGAAAAACAAATAAAATGGTAATATATTAACAAGTCTGTTTTCAGGAATTTACACTGGTCTACAAAGAGTATAATAGTAAGAGAAGTTCACTAATAGTATAAAAATGCCCAAGCTTGAGACATGGCTTACTACTCTTGCAGAGAACGGTATTCAGTTCCCAGCACCCAGATAGGGCAGCTCCAGTTTGAGGGAATCCTCCACCCTCTTCTGAACTGTGCACATACCAGCACTAACATGTGCACAAAGCCACATACACAGACACACTCACACATACTCAGATACATATATACACTTAATTAAAACTAAAAAAAATCTTTAAAAAGTTAGTGAATGTAGCCCATTGTGGTGGTGTGCGCATTTATCCCAAACACTTGAGAAGTAGAGGTGGGATTGCTCTCTGATTTTGAGGTTAGCCTGGTCTTAAGAGTAAGCTCTAGGACAGCCAGGGTGGCACAGAAACCTGTCGTGTCACCCCCCCCCAAAAGATAGTGAACAGTTGCATATACCTAATTAAAAGAAGTTGAAATGAACAAAGTATGTTTTATTTATGTGATGAAATAATTAAGTTTTAAAGATAATATAGACATATATGTTTATATGAAAAGAGACGTATAAGTAAAAAATGTTAGAAGAGAAATTTCTCTAAAGTGTATGTTTTTATATGAAAAATATTGGGGAGTATACATATATACCAAAATTTTGACTTAGTTTTCTCTAAAGAGGTTAGTTTTTCTTCAGTGTGAAAAAATCTGTGAAGATAGAAACTCAATTGAGGAATTGCCTCCATCAGATTGGTCTGTGGACATGTCTTTAGAATATTTTCTTACCAATTCTTGAATAATGATTGATATAGGAGGGCCCAGCTCACTGTGTGTGTGATCACCCTGGGCAGGTGATCCTAGGTTATATAAAAAGCAGTATCAGCAGCCCCTGCATAGTAGCCATTAAGGAGCATTCCTCCATGGCTTCGGCTTCTGTTCCTGCCTCCTCCTGCCCTGAATTCCCACAGTGATGAATTAATTGACCTGGCTATTGTAAGATGCAATAAAGCCTTTCCTTTACAAGTTGTTTTTAGTGCTAGTGTTTATCATAGCAACAGCAAACAAAACAGGATTAGAGAGAATGGGAGATAAATTCAGTTATTTTCCCTTTTGCTTATTTTTATCTTTTATGAACATTTATTATGTGTCTTAAAAGAAGAATGGTATTATGACCCATAAGCTGTCTCCTCATATTGCTGAGATATCTTGTTAATTTAATGATGTGGCTTACCGGGAAGGTTCCGTTCAGGAGACTGGAAACTTCAGCTACAGTCCAAGCTGTGCAGCTAGTTATAAGAGCATCAGCCCAGTCTCTGTGTGCAAAGTAAGTTGGTTGAAATAGGTCTCTGATTTTGAGGGTTTTAGCTTCTGTGAAATTATATATAACCTTTACAGTATTAGTTAATGAGTCCACTGTTGAGTTGATAATACAGTGTGAATGTGTATGTATGTGTATATACATACGCACACATATATTTTACTCTTTTTGCAGCAAGGTTTCTCTATGTAGCTTTGGCTAGCCTGGAACTCACAGTATAGACCAGGCTGGCCTAGAATTCCTAGAGCTCCACCTGCCTCTACCTCCTGAGTACTGGGGCTAAAGGCACACACTGCCACACCCAGCTGATAATACAGTCTTAATACTATATTTGGGGTTAATTTATATTTTGGAAAACTTATGTAAACATTTATGAAAATGAATCTTTGTTCTAGAGCAGCATGGCGTTTCAAGTAAAATAGGTAACTTTTGTAATGGCTGTCTCTACCATGTCTTCCCTAGCTTGTATATGTGTGTCCTTCTGTAATGTCTGCTCAGAGGGTCTGCATTATTTCTTTGGTAGCTATGATGAAATGAAAACTAAGCTTTGATTACCTAAAAGGTAAGGAGGTAACTGTTTTTAATCTGAAAAAAAATCTATTCTCAGCTTGAGAAGAGCCAACATTTTATACATATGACAAAATAAGAACAGTTTGAAACTATCTACTGGTATTACTTCTTTAACAGAATATATGTAAAATTACACATATCTACATGTTTTGGTTTTTAGTTTTGGTCGTCTTTGTTGCATTTCATTCATGTTTGTGTGTATGCATTTGAGCACACATGTAGAGGTCAGAAGACAATGTTTAGGAGTCTGTTCTCTCCTTCTGTCATACGGGTCTGGGGACCTGCATGTAGGCTGGCTGACTTTGTGACAGGTCCCTTCACTGGTTGAGGTGTTTTGTCTTCTTCATGTAATATGCTATATGCACTCATCATTGGTCATGAGAAAAATAGGAACTATGTAAATGGAGCAGTTCCCAGACAGTCTTAAAGTAGTTGTTTTCTTTTACATCACCCTTGCTTTATGTAAACTTTAATTGAGCCATCTAACTTAATTCAGTTTTTCGACTGTAATTTTGTTTGGGGCATGGAATCTCTTGAGGGAGTGGCTCTGGCTGGCGGTGGCTAGAAGTACGGCTCTCTGCAGTGAAGACATGGGGAGGTGGGAGTATTGGGCTCTCCCACTGGAAATTTGTGGTGAGGATAGTCTTAAAAGGTTTCACT
>NC_022018.1:14112859-14117444 GCF_000317375.1 Microtus ochrogaster | reverse complement strand
GTGTGTGTGTGTGTGTGTGTGTGTGTGTGTGTGTGTGTGTGTGTGAGAGAGAGAGAGAGAGAGAGGTTAAGAAATTTTTTTTTATATTGTGAGGTTTTTTATTTTCTTTAGCATTTCATATTGGGCATCTTCCTATACCCTGAAAATGTTTCACAGTCATGACTTTAGTAGCTCGGTCATAATAATTCTCTTTTGTTGCTGTTGGATACGGGTTTGTTTGTTTGTTTGTTTGTTATTGTAAAGATAGAACTCAGGACTTGACCCTTGCTTGGAAAGGGCTCCACTACTGAGTTGCACATCTATAGCTCCTGACAATTTCACTAGTTTCCAATTTTAGTTTGTTATTGTGATTAGGATCAAGAAGAGATGGGGGATGTAGATCGATCGGGAGAGGGAAAGCTTTGCTTTTGAAGAACATTTTTGATAAGTGAGGATTAGCTGAATTTTACTGAGGTAACTTCTTCAGAAGTCCTTAGCAAAAAGCAGAGCGATACTTCAAACATTGGATGTTTTTTCTTTATGATTTGAAAGTCTTATAGAAAGATACTTTAGGAAGAGACTAACTTCATAATGGAGAGGATAGTGTATCACAGTGTTACAGTTAGAAAAGAACAGGGTTGCTGATTGAACTACCCTTGTGAACAAAACTATTTCTGCAGAGAAACAGCACAGCTTTATTCTCCCCTGATAGTGAACCCATGACAGACCAAAATCAGGATACCACCCATGTCCAACTTGGTGAACCAATGAGTTTTATTGAGGTTACTTACAGGAGCAGAAATGACTCAAAGGCAGCTGAATCACCAAGGCCCACCCTAGCATAGCGACAGCTCACAAAAGTTGGGACCCTGGAGCACAATGCACAGCCTGCAGGCAGCTCAACAGGTTGGAGTGTCCTTTCCAAGTGACTCTGGTCCAGGCAGCTGGGCTGGTCTCAGAGTCTTTGCAGCTTTTCTCTCTAAGAGTCTGCATTGCAGCTCAGCTTCCCTGGGTCTCCGTGGCAGTTGGTTCCCATGTGAGAGTCTTCCTTGCATTACAGCTTCCTTTAGTCAGAGAAGGACTCAGCTTTATTACTTCCTCCGGCAAGGAGGGGCCTAGTAATCTGATCTGTATTGCCAACTCCGAAAGCTTCCCTGCAAGATAGAATGTTTCAGTTTGTTATTACTTGACATTATTATGCTGTTATTGTATCTTATATTTAGGAAATGATTAGGAAAGTTAGAAGCAAATAAAGAATGAAAGTAAAATTATGCTGCCTAATTTTGGTAGCATGATTGATGGCGATGGACTATAAATGCTGAGTGCAGTTGGTGAGGCTTTAAAAGTAAAGGTGGAAGTTCTTGTGCCAGCAGAAATTGTAGTAAACTGTGGGTGTCTGCATTGATCTATGCTGTGGTGTGGTGTCAGTGCTGGCCTGTGCATGTTTGTCAAAAGGTAGGAAAGGAAAAGCCATAGAGCAGGAAAACTAGTGCTGATTGATACAGTACCACACATGATTTGTTGAGGAGGAAGTCCATGACTGCCTAAAATTGTGTTACCAGATTGTTTTTTCCTGTTTTAATCATGCATTAGATTTGGTCACTCTAGTTGGTGCTCCTTAACAGCTAAAGAAGTCTTTATTCATGATAAGTCTATTCCTAGTATACCTAGAGGATAGCAGTCAAACTGATAGATTCTTAGAATTGAAAATAGTTTGTTCTATGACAATTTTGTACATGTATACAGCATATTTTAGTAACATTCTTGTTGCCACCTCTTCTTCCTCTTCCTTCTCCTTTTCTTTCTGTTTTGTTTTTTCTTATAGCCCACCTGAATCTAGTTACTGATACTTGTATATATGTTGGACCTGGAACCAAAATTTCTAGAACATTTTTATTTCTGATATTTAGTTTGAAATTTTTGTTTCTCTTACTTGATCTTTCTTTTTAAAAAATAAAATACCTGAAGTATACATTTCAATGAAAATCATTTTTTTCAAATGTGCTAGCATGTCTTAACAATGTTCTAGTAATATAGTAATATAGGAGTTCATAGACCTTCTGGGCTTCTGGGCTTGTGTTTCATCATGATTAATGTTTGATTTTTTTTTTTTTATTGCAGTAACATGTCTTCAAGTAGAAGCACTTTGTCTTTTTGTTTGTTTGTTTTTTCGAGACAGGGTTTCTCTGTGGTTTTGGAGCCTGTCCTGGAACTAGCTCTTATAGACCAGGCTGGTCTCGAACTCACAGAGATCCGCCTGCCTCTGCCTCAGGAGTGCTAGGATTAAAGGCGTGCACCACCACCGCCCAGCACACTTTGTCTTTTGTAAGTAAACTTAGGGCCTTTGGTTTCTTAGGAGACAGCCCTTAGTAAGCTTACATTATTCAAATTACATTCTTTTGTTAAAAGTTTAAGCCATAATAGCAGACAATTTCAACTTCTTCTCATGCAGTACTAAGGAGAGTTTGAGTAAATCTTTGAATAAATTTCTGAGCAAATCCCACACGTGTTCAGAGAGAAGTGACATCTTCTCTTGGGGCTGTCTGGGAGGAAGGTGTGAGGACAGACCATGCTGTAGTAACTCTTGATAGCCATGACCCACCTCACTTCATGTTAGTATTATACTGTGAAAACATTCTAGACCAGCCAAGTCCATTAAACAGATAGAAATACTATTAAGCATGTGTTAAGTATGTTAAAGAATTCATAAAAATACTGTATAAATACCATGAAGAAACCACAGCACAGTGCATTTCCCTACAGACAGATGTTCTGAGGAACATTTAAAAATTTTGTTAGTGAAATAACTGGACACCCCCATCCCATTTACTGGAGAACAGATAAATACAATGTAGGGTTTTCACAGTGGAACCATGTATTTGATAGAAATTATTGAACAGTGTAGGCATTGGTTGGTTAGCTGCCGATAAGACACAACCCCCCCTTTTTGTGGTGAGCACCTCAATCTCATGTCCTTGCATTCTTACTTTGATGAGTATTTTTAATCATAGAAAGCAATGCCAGAGGATATTCAAGAAGAGGTTGCAAACATATTTCAGACATGCTAAATAATGGCTGGTGTATCATAGTTCATCTTTGTTTCAAAACTTTTGAGATATTTTTTAGTTTATAAAAAATGAAACTGCTGTGAACAGTTCTGTGTAAGTTTTTATATTGACATAAAAACCTGAGTTTCCTATTGAGTAGTCATTTGTGTTTTGGAGAAGGAGGGAGAGAGGCTACCCCCCCCCACACACACACACACCGCCACCGACCCAACAGGGTTTCTCTGTGTAGTCATGGCCTTGCTGGAACCCACTCTGTAGACCAGGCTGCCTCTAAGTCAGATCCGCCTGCCTCTGCCTCTTAAGTGCTGGGATTAGAGGTATGTGCCACCACTGCCTGTTGAGAAAAATTCTTTTAAATTATAAGAATAGTTATACAAATGCCAGAGGACAGGTGAACTTTTTTGTTTCAGGCACAATTTTGAAAACTTTGTCTCTTTTATTTTGTAAATTTATGCACTTTTCATTATGTATTTGTAATTGAAGGAAGAAGGGGAGCACACACGCATGTTGAGGTCAGAAGATGATTTTGTGGAGTTAGTTCTTTCTGTCTCCATTTACTTGGGTTTCTGGGCTGGAACTCAGTGCACAGGGCTGTTGCATGATACCATGGGAGTCTGTTAAAGGATGTCAAGAATTTATTTAGGTATAGGGTAGGGACCAGCACTCACTGATACAGAACCCATTAGATGCCACCGCTAATCCAGCTGCCTTCATTCAGACGTTCTGCCCAGGGGTGAAGAACACCAACCACAAGCCATCTCTCTGCTGCCTGCTCTGCTGAGCCACCAAGAGAGCGCCAGGGCAAGAGCGCTCTCAACCCTCTTTCTCAGCTTTTAAACGGTATTGTAGGCAGACAAGACCATGTCTTAAGTCTTGTTGCCCTCAAAGTCCTTGGCTAACTGGATCAAAATCTCTCTACAAATGACTTTTTTGGGAACAGTGCCTGCTGAGTGGCCAATTGAACTTTCTCTTTTAGAAAAGCATATCAAATTGTCCCTGTTATCGTGAAGATATGTTTTGTTTGTCACAAGGAGAACCAAGGAAGATAAAAACACATAATTGGAGTATGTCATTACTACCAGTAAAAGAACTCCGAGAATGTGCCTAGAAAATGGACTGTTTATAGACATACCGGATGATGTGACACCTCCTTGTCATTCTGTGAGATGGCAATGTTGCTATTGTATGTCTGTAAATTAATGAGATGATTCTCACCATCTGCTGGTATTCAGAGCTAACCTACTTGTGAGGCATTCCTGGATTTTCCGTAACCTTGCCGCAGTTTTGGGTTCTTTGGCTATTATATAAATATGAAGTATTAAAGGGTGATTTAATTATCTCTTTGAAAAATTGGGATCTAAAAACAGAGAAAGAGGGAGCAGGTAGACACGGGCAAGGTGAGAGAAAGGGGAACCGCTTAGGTTATAAGTGCAGTAAAAAGCGGAAGCTGGATAGGCGGGCAGTGCGAGCAGGACAGCACCAGTGAGCAGAGCTGCAGGAATGGCTGCAGAAATTCAGCTTCCCAGTGAGCTGCATGA
>NC_022018.1:14110083-14112759 GCF_000317375.1 Microtus ochrogaster | reverse complement strand
TGGTGGACAGCACCAGTGAGCAGAGCTGCAGGAATGGCTGCAGAAATTCAGCTTCCCAGTGAGCTGCATGAGTGGTGCCACTGCTAATCCTGAGATTCGCCCAGAAAAACCAGCTCTACCATGTTGACCAAGTTAAGCAAGCTTTTTATTAAAATATTAAATACTACCAAGGTGGGATTTGGTCAGGGTCATTCCTGGAAATTTTGCTGCTGAGTGGCCCTGAGGCACAAGTTGTTGGAGGTTATATGAACAAAACCTGACCTATAGGCCACCATATTTCCCATGAGACTTTGTTGTAATTTTCAACTCAAGAACTACAACTCCCAGCATCACAGGAAGTTTACCTAGTCTTGGGGCAAGTGGGACTTACAGGTTACCTTAGTGTCTAACAGTACAAACAAATGTCTGGTGACGTGATAAACTGAAGATTAAGATGTGTGTAAAAATACTGACTGTCAGGGGTTTCCTTTGCTGTATCATGCATGGCAGTTACCTGAGTCTCCCAGCTCCCAGCTATGAGTTCATTCTTTGGTTATATTAACTGTGTTGAGCTAGAGTCACAGCTTAGAACAATATGTGCAGATACAACAAGATACATAGTATCAAAACAGGCCCTCTTGTTTTCAACATGGATTGGCAAAAATGTCTTTAGGGCTGGAGAAAGCGCCATGGTCAAGTGCAAGGGTGAAGATGGGCGTTTGAGCCCCAGAACCCATGTGGAAAAGCGGCAGTGACCATCTATAATCCCAGCTCTGGGGAGGCAGAGACCCGTGGGGTCCCCTGGGACTCTGGCTAGCCTACCTTGCCTAGTGAGTTCCAGACCAATGAAAGGACCCTGTCTCAAAAACAGTAGATGATATCTAAAGAATGACACCCAAGGCTGTCCACTAACCGGACTCATCTCTGTGCCCGCCCTCTCCCTCCCTCTCCTTCTGCCTCTCCCAACACCCCTCTCTCTATCTCTGTCTCTGTCTCTCTCATACATACACACGAAACTTTCTCCCCTCCCCCCATATAAACTAATAATCAAACAAGAACGATTTTAAATTAGAAAAAAAATGAATTTATCAGCAAGCCATGTGGTAAGACTTTCAAGGATACTTGGCATATGCAGATTATATTTAAGAGCCTTTTAACAAACTTAGAATCTAAACCAATAGACCAAAAACAAACAAAAACTAAACTTCAATTCAAAACAGATTATTTCTCTGGTGTAACTCTGGAGAAATTAGTTTAGAGATGAAGCAATATCTAATTTATCAACACTATTATTTTTCCATTTCTGCTAATGGTGTGTTTCGGAGAAAGTGGGTTAGCTCATTACTTAGTAGCTGTCTGGTTTTGAGAAATGACTCAGTCACTGTAAATCCACTTCTCTGTTATACTCCTGATATGAGGATTTTGCCTGGCAGTGACTCAGCCTTCAAGTACTTGCCATGCCATGCATGTTTGAGGCTGTGACGATCAATCTCTAATACTGAAAAAAATCAATAAATGTTTAGAGATATTCAGGTTTTATTTTTCTTAGACAAAAATCAAGATTTTACACTTGATCTCAGTGTCTGAGCAGTGGTCCTTCAGTACATTTTTACAATAAGTTGTTTCTGTGTTTAGTGACACTTATAATTTTATTTTATGAAAGAAGTTTATTGTTTACTTTGCAAGGTGGTATTTTAAGTATTATGTACTTTTAACTTATTAAAAAATTAGGGATGGTAATAGTTTTCTATATAGTCTCAGGACTCAGGGGATCAGGAGTTTAAAGTCAGTCTTCAGGCACAGCAAATTCAAGGCCAGCTTGGGCTACTTGAGTCTCTGTCTAAAAAAAAAATATAGGTAGTTCCAGGACAGGAACCAAAAAAGCTACAGAGAAACCCTGTCTCAGAAAAAAAAAATTTCTCTGGAATAATAGATAATAATGACACAAATAGCCATATGACGTAGTTGTTTATGTTGTTTGACTATTACTTATCCAGAATGCTTGGGCTAGTGTATATTTAGTTATTCTGTTTGTTTGTGAATGAGCTCTTACACTGTGTACACACACCTGGCACAGTGTCTTAAGTGTAGTGTTTCAGGCACTCTCTGGTTTTCCTGAATCCTATGACGTGAATTAGGACATTTCCTACTTCTGCTGTCATAAAAGTACTCATAAAGTGTTAGGTAGTGGGAGACGTTGGGGTTTTGAATTAGTGCTGTAACTTACATTATCATCCTCAGAGCCAAGGCACAGACATGCTTCAAGCAGTTTGCCAACCACAACCTAGAGCTGTAACCCAAGGATCCAGTTCAGAGAGTTTAGTTCTGAGTGCATGTCCCCTGTGCCATATCCTAGAAACATCAACAAAATAGCACTGAGCCAGATGAAAGGTGCAACCAGAAAGTTAATAGTTCAAGGACATAAAAAGAAGATCACTGTTTTGTGTTTTCTCAGCAAATAAAATCACCAGAAGAGGTTGGATGGTCATGAAAAGATCAGGATCTGTAAGCAGACACTGCCTTTAAGTCACTGTGTGACCTGTGGTAAGGGTTACAAGAGGACAAGTCTTTGTCAGTAGGACCGACTGTAGGCATGTTGACTGACTGTAGGCACGTTGACTGACTGTAGGCACATTGACCGACCGACTGTAGGCACATTGACTGACTGTAGTCACATTGACCGACCGACTGTAGGCA
>NC_022018.1:14105477-14109983 GCF_000317375.1 Microtus ochrogaster | reverse complement strand
GACTGTAGTCACATTGACCGACCGACTGTAGGCACATTGACTGACTGTAGGCATGTTGACCGACCGACTGTAGGCACGTTGACTGACTTAGGCATACTCTAGGATTTCTGTGAGGGCCTTTCACGAAAAATAGAATACAGAATGATTTCTCAGGAATGCATCCTGGGATGCACCAGGAAACTGACTTCATTATGTGTTAAGTGTAAATAACTATAAAAGGAGATGTCTGTATACTTGTTATGTATATAAACATTCTGTCCTGTTATTCACCTGTAAGACAACCCTATCTCCTCTTCCTCCCACCTTTCCTTTTCTTCTCTCATTGATCCAGAGTTTTCCATATTCTAGGCAAACACTTTACCCTAAGAAGCTACCACAATGATTTACAAATAAAAGAAACTCATCCACTATAAGTGTGCGTTTCATTGATTTGTGGCAAATTTACTTGTGTAAAATGTTTACCACACTCCTTTAGAACTTTTCCATTATTCTAGAAAGTTCCATCATGCCATTACCTCCGTTTTTTAAAAAAATTACTTTTATATTTTTTTGATTGGTGTTTCCCCTTACACTCTATCTCAGCCTTCTTTTACTTTGCTTTGTCTAGTTATTCTAATTTTTATAGAAGTGTTTGTTACCTTTTAGTTTCTTTGAATGTTGAGGTATTGTTCAATCAAATGACCTTGTTATAAAGTCTCTTAAGGGAATGAAATCGCAGTTCTTAGTCGACAGAAATTTAGTCTCTGATATCCAATCATTTCTTACCTTTGTTCACTCTCAGGTAGTTAGTGTTCAGTGGTGGTTGGGAAATGAGATGTCTGGGGAGACGCCACCAGAGTCTCTTAACTGGAGGGATCTGTGAGTGCTGACTTCTTTACTCACAGCCCACAGTTTGCCCTTGTTACTAAATCCAGAAGATCAAAGGCACTGTGGGTATGTAGGAGTGAAAGAGGCACTCATGTATGTTTCTTTTTATCTCCTTTGTATACAGGCCAATGAAAATGTAACCTTCTCTTCTTTCCTACAGGGGAAAGGTCAGAGACTGAAAGGGCTTGGGTGTGTTGTTCTGGGTTGATGGAATAATTGAAACAACTGAGCTATGTGCTGTTAAAAAAAATTAGTTCGTGGAGGGCAAAGTGAAATTGCTTACACTTATCCATCTTCTTTTGTAGAAAGAATGTAGTAAATTAAGATGTAACAAGGCCAGTCAGAGACTTATGATCTGTAGAGGTTCCTGTGTGATTGAAAAGAAAGCTTGAATATATCTGAGGTTGTGAGACTATCAAAAGAACATTCTATTCATATCATATGAAGATATGAATTTAATGTACAGGTCAGTTTTAGAGTGTTAAAACTGAGTCCAAAACAATCCCAGTTTAGACTGAAGAACAAGATTATGAGATTACAGGCTAGAAGAAATGAGACATGGACGCAGAACATACTATAGCTGGGACTCAGGATTCCGTTGTTCGGTTGAAGATTTCGTGAGGTAAGGTCTTGCTGTATCCCAGGTTGGCCTCAGACTTAGTGCAGTTAATAGATACTTACATATACAGGAGTTCATTTCATTGCTAAATAGTGATTGATGTATCATAGTTTATCTTTGTTTCAAAACCTTTGAGATATTTTTCAGTTTACAACAGATGAAAACTGCTGTGAACAGTTCTGTGTAAGTTTTTATATTGACATAAAAACCTGAGCTTCTTCTTGAGCAAATAGCTGTGCCACACAAAAAACACATATTTAACTCTTTATGAATCCATATAGTTGTACAAAATATAAGTACCATTTTAGATTTGCAATAGTATTGTGTGAGAGGTCCAGGTGACTCATAGCCAACACGGGCTGGTCTTTACAGAAAATGGTCCAGTCACAATGTTGAACATTTCTTAGCTTCTTTAGTGAGGTATACTTTGATATTCTGCTCATTTATTAATTATTGAATTTCTAAAGTCATTTTTATGTTCCATACATTACTTTTTGATGAGATCCCATTTATAGAGATACAATTTCAACAAATTGTCCTTTCATTTTCACGTTTCAAACAACAGATTTTGATGATGAAATCTTTTTTTAAAAAAAAAATATAGAACATAAGTGTAGGAAATTTCTTCTTCAGAGCATGATCCGGTGAACTTTAGAAACAGTGTGTCTTCATGCAAAAGTGTCCTGAGATCTTAATTGAATTGCTTTGAATCAATATACAAATCTAAGTCTATAAATACATCTAGAGTTAATAGGGTAACATTGCCAAATCTCCTAAGAAGAATGTTCATCTAGTAGATGGTCTTTCAGTGTCTCAGTAGTAATGTTTTAGACTTGTACCTTCAGTTTTAGGTCTTGGGAATGTTTTGTCATCTCAAAGCTCAGAGCCATTTTAGTTGATATGTCTGTTTTTTTGTGCATATATGTTTGTGTGTGGGTGTATGCAAATGATCATACACCCTCTTCAGAGGTGTAGTATCCCCTGAGCTGGAATTATAGGCAGTTGTGAGCTGGCCAACATGGATGATGGAAACCAAATGCAGGTCTTCTGCGAGGTGCTCTTAACCACCAAGCCATCTCTCTAGCATGGTTGATACATCTTTTTAATTATCAAGTTGCAGTTGTTTATTGCCAATATGTAAACATGCCATTAATTTTATACGTTGCATATTACCGTCACATTCGGGTTACTTAGTTACATTGCCTTGCTGCTGTCTTATCTTCTCACACCCTTATGAAACAAATTGTTGTGGAACAGACTTGTTAATAGAAGATAATAGAAAAGGAGAGTCAGCATTTGTAAGTATTTGCTATTTGATAAGGTTACATTTTTTAAATTGCTGGAGTAAGCTTAGAGTTATAATCTAAAGCAAAATCTTATCAACAACTCAGACATTTAAAGTTACCAATTGGATTGGAGGTATGCTCGAACAATAGATACCTATTTGGTATTGAGCACACGATACTAAATGAAGTTACCCAAAGAAAAGAGTTTAAAGAAGTCAATGGATTTACTGTGGGGGTGGGGTTGTTGGCACCTCAGCCTACAAGGAGTCTTCTGGGAGTGCTGTACTTTTCTGGGACATGAGCCTGTTGGTTGTCAATTGTCCCTCGCATGCTGCAGCCAACCTCTTCAGCCAGCCAGGTCTCCCACATTCTTTTCCAGTGTCTGACCTGCTCTACACCAGGTTCCACTAGTTCAACCACTCCTGCCTGCACTGCAACCAACCTCTAGTCTTCTTCCAGGACCCTTCCCGCCCGCCATCTACCCCTAGTCTCTCTGGCACCACATTCTAAACTTTCTGTCCATCCACAATTCAGACCACCCATATTCTATACAGGGCCTAGCCTGGTCTTCCGCACAGATCCTCTCTTCTGCCACAACCTACTTTGTCTATATAAGATTTCGGACTAACAAAAGAAATCCACGTGCCCAGATCTCACCGAAAAATGAAATATGAAAGATCAAACTGATATCTTCTTTCCAGAACTACCAGTCCAGTCCTAAAGAAGTGTTTGCCAATGAGAATCACCTAGAAAAATCCCAGGACACAAAATTTAAAAGAACAACCATAAACTTCTTCAAAGAATTCAAGGAATTTAAATATGGCAGAAAGAAGCAACTCAATGAAATTAAGTAGAAAGAACTTAAGGAAAAGAAATATCTAAGTGATATCCAAGAAGACACAGACAAGGCTGATGGCCACGATGAAGACAATCCAGGATCTGAGAACAAAATTCAAGAAGGAAATAGAAACACTGAAGAAGATTCAAACTGAAATGAAGGTGGAATTGAAAAACTCAATAACTCAACTAGAAATTTCAAAAGGAAAACTTTACAAGTCGAATGAATCAAGCACAAGATAGATTAGCAGGACTCTTAGACAAAGTAAAGGATCTAAACCAAATAAACAAGGAATATGAAGCAAAAAATTAAAAAAAGGAAAATTAAAAAAACACCATGAAGAAAACCAAACCTATGAATTATAGGCACAGAGGAGGGATAAGAATCTGAAAAGAATGGCATAGATCAGATCTTCAATAAGATCATAGAAGAAAACTTTCCACCAATACAAATGCAAGAAGTACACAGAACATCAAATAGACAAGACCAGAAAAGAAAATTCCCATGACATATCATAGTTAAAACAATAAGTATGTAGAACCAAGAAAGTATACTTAAAACTTCAAGAGAAACACACACAAACACAGACACAGACACACACACACACACACACACACACACACACACACACTGCATTTAGGAAATTTGAAAGCCAGAAGAGCCTGGAACAATGCATTCTAAATCCTAAAAGACCACAACAGCTAGCCCGGACTAAGAAACCTAGCAAAACTATCTGCCTTAATTAAAGGAGAAAGGAAACTTTCCATTGTATAAATAGCCTAAAAAGATTTTTTTTTGTATTCATTTAATCACTGCTTGGCCATTTCTATCTAGCCTCTTCTAGGCTAACTCTCGCACCTGGACTAGCCCATCTCTAATAATCTGCTGTAGCCCAC
>NC_022018.1:14098076-14103551 GCF_000317375.1 Microtus ochrogaster | reverse complement strand
AAAAAAAAAAAACCAGTAAGAAAATACAGGAAGCACTATTTTGGGCTGGAGAGAGAAATGAGCATAGCAGAGACCGGGGAGAGAAGTACAAAGCTGTAATTACTATAACACAAAGTACCAGTGAGAGCACAAACAGTACCAAAAGTCAACAACATGATGACCATGATGAACACACATTACAATCATAGCAGCTTTAAATATTAATGTCCTCAGTTCTCCAATCTAAAGACACAAACTGGATGAATCAAGAAGCAGAATTCAATTATCTGTTGTTTATAAGAAACATCTTAGTTTTAAAGATGGGCACCACCTTAGCAAAAGGATGGACAAAAATACTCCAATCAAATCTGGTAGGAAGCAAGCAGGTCTTCCTACCCTAATATCTGATTGACTAGACTTCAAACTTAAACTAAAACTTCGTTCTAATGAAGGAAATGGTTACATTAAATATGCAATATAATTTGGTACATATGTACCAAACTCTTGTGCAATCAGTGTCGTTAAAAAACTGTACTACAACCAAAAAAAAAAAACTGTACTACCAATTGAAAGACAAAGATTAGTATCAATCCATTAATAGTAGGTGATTTGAATACCTCACTTTTTCTGAAAGACAGGTCATATGGACAAAAAATAGAAGCATCAGGATTAGTTGACATAATATATCAAATGGATTTGTCAGATCCACAGAATATTCCACCCAAACACCAAAGAATACACATTTACCCAGCCGTACATGGAAGCTTTTCTAAAATATATCACATCCTGGGGCACAAAACAAATCTTTACAAAGTAAAAGGCAAACAAAACTACTATATCAGATATAGTGCAGTAAAACTTAAAATCAACAGCAAACAAATTTCTAATAAATATATAAACTCATGGAGAGTAATCTAAATGATAGATAGGATCCAAGAAAGAAATAAAAATGAACTTGTAACTAAATGAAAAACAATAATATAATACAGCAAAAACTCTGGGACTCATTGATAACTGGGAGGAAAATTGATAACTTTTTAAGTACCTACATTAAAGAATCACAAATAAGCTACTTAGTGATGCAATTCAAAAATTTAGAAATCAAGAACAAACCACATCTAAACCTAGTCAATGTCCAAAAACAAAAGTCATTGCAAGAATTCAATGAAATAGAAACAAAGAAAAATATACAAAGAATCAACCAATCTAAGAGCTGGTTCTTTGAGAAGATAAGATTGACAGACCCTTTGCCCACTAACTAAGAGAAAGAAAGAGGATCCAAATTAATAGAATCGGAATTAATAAAAGAAAACATTATAGTAGGCACCAAAGAAATTGAGAATATTATAAAGGAAAAGGGAATATTATGAGAAAAGGAGAACTCAAAATCCTTCTGTAAAGCTTGCATCATCCTCATACCAAAACTAGGTAAAGATACAACAGAAAACAAAAACAACAGGCCCATATCTCTGATGACTATAGACTGAAAAAATGCTCAATAGAATAGCTTACAAACAGAAAACAGACATATATCACAAAGGTTATACACTATGACCAAGTTGACTTTATTACTGAAATGTAGGGTTGGTTCAACACATTCAAGACAATAAATGTCATAAACTACATAAATGGACTTAAAGACAATAATCTCATAGTTATCTCAGTAGATGAAGAAACAGAATCCAACATGCTTTCATGATAGAAGTCTTAGAGAATATAGGAGATGGGGCCATTACAAAGCTATAAGGCATTAGGAGAACAGAGACTTCAGTCATTATCATTACGAGAGAGGGAGGGAAAAGATGGGGGAAGTGGGTAGGTAAATGCCAGGGGGTTATGTTCTCTTTATAGCTCTGTTATCTCACTGTGAAACCCTGGTAAGTCATTGTCTTCCGGGGAGGGTGAGGGAGAAGGGATGAAATAGCTGCTTAGGATGAGGAGACGAGATGTCATGTATCTGAGTGACCGACCGTACTGCAGGGTCTGACATTAAAGTGAACTCCACCAGCTCGGCTTTGTTTCTCTCCACCTGTGTTCACCTGGAAAGGCTAAAGCTTCCAGCGGGCAATGCCGATTCCTCCTGGACCACTCAGGTGGCAATGAGGAGTTCTGAAGAATCTAAGGTTAAGGGAGTAGGTAAATCAAAGCCTCTTTAAGAGAAGCGTGAAGACTTGTGGTTGGTGAGGCACAGTTAAGAGTTCAGACTTCGGGAACAACAGGAATTAAGAGGTACTGAGTGAGGTTTTTGGTTTAATCTGTAAAGGATTTTTAGTCTTGGTTAGGAAAAGGCTGAAGAGCAGAGGTCAAGGGACCTCAAAAGCCAGAATCTTGGAAGGATTGTGATCTTTGTGCATATGTAATTCAGGCTTAGAGCTGAGGGCTTTGCTAGTTTTCTAGTATTTATTGCATTGGATCATATGGCTTACTCTCCTTCTGTGCTGAGAGTTCTGCCTCTCTTTCATTGTTTCTCCTTTGACCCTTTGTGTGTTGTGGGATTTCCTTAGTGTCGTTTTCCGTGCTGTCTGTGACATTTTTAGTTTTACTTATTGTGCCAGTAATTTTCAGGAATTCTCTCTTGCTCATTGATTTTCCACAATATAATTTTTTTTTTTTGTAGTTTTAGTTTGAGGGTGGTGGTGGAGAGATGGCTCAGAGGTAAGAGTGTTGCTGTTCAAGATAAAGAACCAGAGCCTAGGTCCCAGCACCCACTTGACAAGCTGGGAGAGGCTCTGCATGCACCTTTAACGCCATCAATGAGCAGGTGAGGATACTGTGCCTTGCTGCCTGCCATCCTAACCTTGCCAAACACTGTAAACTCCAGGTTCAACAAGAGACCCTGTCTCAAAAGATATATGGCAGAGAAGGGTACACAAGACACCCTCTGGCCCCAGTATGCATGTAGAGGGCCCACACATGTACATACATTATACGCATGCTCACACACATGCACGTATGCACATCTTTGTGATTTTGGTGATTGTGATTCACTTAACTCTATCAGCAAATACACGACCTGTCCATAAAGTTCATATTTATACTCAGGT
The DNA here is from genome assembly GCF_000317375.1 of Microtus ochrogaster. NCBI lineage: Eukaryota > Metazoa > Chordata > Mammalia > Rodentia > Cricetidae > Microtus > Microtus ochrogaster. Next base: position 14,100,528 of record NC_022018.1, on the reverse strand, counting down.
ATTGTGTTTGTACTTGTGTTCTGTAGTTAAGTGGTACATGTCTTTGCACTTTAGGTGTCAAAAAATAAAGATGGAAAAGAACAAAGTGAAACCGTGTCACCATCTGAAGATGAACCGTTCTGCTGGCCAGGTCCAAAAACAGTTATGTTGAAGAGAACGTCGCAAGGGTTTGGCTTTACCTTGAGACACTTCATCGTTTATCCCCCAGAGTCTGCCATTCAGTTTTCATATAAGGTAAGAGAATCCCATCCCCTCTGGTCTCTTCCCCTTCTCACCTCCCCCTTCCCCTCTTTTCTGTCTTAAAATGAGTGACATATTTGTATTTTAAAATCTTTTTTATGTATTTTTTAAACTTATAACAAACTTTAATTTCTGAAATATACTGATTCTGAACTCTAGATCTATTTTTTGGTGACTTCTAAGCTTCAGTTTTACTCTTCATAATGTGTGACTTCCCTAGATCTTGAAAAAATCTGTAGGCTCTGGGCAGATTATGGCAATTGATGGTTAAAATATGCTGGTGATTTCAGAAAATTAATAAGAATAGAAATTGCTAACTTTCCACTGTATCATGACGGTAAGTCAGAACTTTGAAATACAGTGACAGGTGTAAGCTGCACAAAGAGAGCGCTCCCGTCTGAGCGGCTCAGCGTGTAATGATTTTAGCTGCAGTTGACGTGTTTGTGATCATTACTCTTCCCTGCCATTACTAGTGCTAGCTTACAAGTATATTAGCCCCATGTCACAGACATGGGAATTGGGTTAAGTCCTATAGGTAGAGTGGGTCTGGAATTTGAACTTGGCTAATGTATTGATTAAAGACACATAAAGATAATATCCAGTTGTATCTAGAGATCACACTGTTTTTTAGCTGTTGTTCAGTTTTTGAGATGTAGCTCTGGCTAGCCTCAAACTCACAGGTCTTTGCCTCCTCCTGTCTGCAGAGAGCTAGAATTAAAGGTGTACAAGCACACCTGGACCCTCACTTCATTTCCCTAAATACCTCTTTCCAAGAAAATGAATTACAGGATAGTCTTTTAAAGGCACTGAATATCTCAAAGGTTATGAATAATTACTGCCATTGGACTTAATATTTATCAGTCATATTTCCTAAAATGTCTGTATAGTGACTGTCTAGCTGCTTTAAGAAGTTATTGATCTTAAAAGCTCTAATAATATTACTTACATATTCACTAGATACATACACTAGAGCTGTGTGATTTTTGTTTGTTTCATTTAGCTCACAAGGAGCATATAGATAATATAATTTTCATAAAATAATTAGCACAGGTTAAAAATATATCTGTATTGGAAAGTATTTGTGGAGTTGAAAGAATCTGGTCTGATCCCCATCTCTCTGTCCCTCATGAGCTCTGTGACCTTGAGCATTGCACTTGTGAGACCCCAGCAGTGCCTTGCTCACGGTGAGCATGGTGACTTTGCAGCATGAAACAATGGGAATGGAACTGATAGACAGTAATGCTTGGTAGAGCCATGTAATGCTGGGGTTTGGTGCAGACATTCATGTACATAGGTCTGTTTTTATATTCCTTCCCTGGGAAATATATATTAGAGTATTTTCCACTTTCATATTGAAATTTTATCAATTCACTCAAAGACTGTATGTGTGCATGTGTGTCTGTGTGTGTGCATGTGTGTCTGTGGTGTGCATGTGTGTGTTTGTGTGTGCATGTGTGTGTCTGAGGAGGTAGACCTCGGGCCTTATACATGACACTTGCTAGGTGAGCACTGTATCACTGAGCTATACTCCCAGCCTTAAAAGAATTTAAAATAATTTTTAGTGTTATATAGTTTTTAGAAAGTGTCCGATTGATTAAAAAAAGTCTCTATTATGTGACTTAGCTGGCAACCGATTAGTCTCAGAACAGAGCTTATAACAAGAAGAAGAAAAACAACATTTGGGCAGCCAAAATAAAGGTCAAGAGTTATGTAATAAATCACTAGCCTTCAGCCAGAGCTCCACTTTCCTTTCTACAGTGCATGGTAGCTTTGATTCTCTTAAGGCTCAGCAAGTACTCATCTTGATGTGTTTTTTCATACGAGCTTTTGAAAGTTGCTTGCTAATTTCTTAGCTAGAAGGCAGCATGGCAGCAAGAGCCTAAAGACACCAAACAGATGCCCTTTCAAATTGCGTACAGGAACTTAACCATGTAGTGGTTAGTTCCGTGTTCTGTCGTAGCCCATGAGCGCTCATGGAAGGTCTCTGTAGTACAGTAGCTTCTCATCTCTCTGGCTGCTTTTGTGGTACTTCTGCCTGAGTGTCTCCATGATGCACCCTGCCCCCACATATTTCAGAGCTAGTTGATTTTTTGCTCCTAACCTGGCTTCACCCGCAGCCTTTTTTCTTGTGAAAACTCCAGTCTTCTGACAAAGGTGCTTAGTAAGATTCTAATTGGTATTAATTATATACCAATAATTTGTTTTTTTTTTT
>NC_022018.1:14095371-14097346 GCF_000317375.1 Microtus ochrogaster | reverse complement strand
TTTGGAAGAGCAGGCAATGCTCTTGACCTCTGAGCCATCTCTCCAGCCCCGAGGCTTGCTTCTTAGAAGTATACATAACTGTGATACAGTGAGCATAACTAGGAAATTAACATTGATAAGTATTAGTATATTAGCTACAGCGTTCAGTGTTGCTGAGTTTTCCACTGTCATGTTGGTTTTGTTTTTTTGTTATTCTAGAATCCCACTTTGTATTCAGTTATGATTCTTCCTTAAAATCCTATAGTCTTTATTTCTCTCCTTTTTTCTTTTTGTAACTTGTGACCTCAACATTGTTGAAACTCTGCTAGTTTTTGTCTTGAAAGATGTTTATTCACTTGGTTTGTCTGTTTTCTTACTACCAGTTCAAGTTTAATGTGCTTTTACCAATAATATCACATTTGTACCAATATAAGTATATGTTGTATGAGAGTTAATAAATATATAACCCATGAACCTTCCTTTCCCATCAAGATATGACTTAAAAATATGCATTCCATCAGTTTGGAAAGTTTCTGTGTATTCTATATATTTCTGTGTATTTGTAACTCGTTTCGTTTCTCGTCAATAGAGAATTTTGCATTTTCTGGAATTTCTTGTCAAGTAGAACAATACAGAATATTCTTTCTGTGTCTTTGCCTGACTTTTTTTTAATGTACGTATGGGTACTAACAATGCTATCTCCCTTCCCCCTGCCAGCTGAGTAATTTTATTGGAATCTACTCCACATAGCCTTATTGGATCTTCGTCATGTCTGTGTCTCAACAGCCTGCTTTGTCATGTTTAGGGTTAACATGGACAGGAAATAATTTCTTTCATTATTGTCTGAAATAATCCGAGGGTGTAGGCCAGGTAGCAGGAACCATAGATGTCACCTGTGCAGGATGGGGCTCTCCTGTCACCATCTGTTATGCACTAGGGTTTAGGACGAGTTCCAAACACTCCTGCTGTGACAGGAGCAGGGACAGTGGAGGAACAAGTACCGGTGCGGGTGCGAGCAAAAGGCATTTGCGTGCTCTGTCATCTTCCCACCACGTCCCAGGCTGATGTGCTGGGGCAGATATGGCAACATAGCTTGTTACGGGGAAAATGCATGCCTAATAAATCTAGAAAAATATAACCAGGAAGCTGTGTGTGGATGGTGATGGATCTGCCGCAGCCTTTGAACTAATTGGATGTAGTTAGTGCTTTGAATGGGAAGAATTAATGGAAACACCTGCAGGGGCCAGGTCTCAGAGAAAGAAACTTGGAGAGGAATAATAACATGTAGATAAAGGGTAACCCACCCATTTTATACATACTCTTATTCAAAACGGAGTTGTCCACATACAGAAATACCATGTTGCCACTAAATAGTAAGAAATAAGTTAATTTAAAAAAAGGTACAAAGTTGGATGGGTAGGAAAAGGAGAGTGGTTGTAAGAAGAGTATGGGGAGGGATGAATATGATCCAAACACTTGAGATTCTCAAAGAAACTGATAGATTTTGAGTAAAAACATTAATTTGATTGACAGGAGATTCAGTGTACATAAATATGTTCTGTGTGTCATTATTAAAAGAAAAGCTGAGTTTGCTTTTAAGCTTCCTAATAGCCAAAGAATCAAGTAATAATAGTAATAGTTAGAAATACACATCGTCTATTAAAAAACACTGTATTGTTTGCATTCAGTAGGAGGACAGAGTATCGTATATGTCCCTGTTCTGGAAAACAAAGAGAATGCTTCAGCAGTGTTGCTCCACAAGGCTGTTTTTACAATGAATTTACATCCCTAGCATACAGTTCCTTTAAAGCAGTGGTTCTTAGTCTTTCTAATGCTGCATCCCCAGTACAGTTCTTCCTAATGCTGCATCCCCAGTACAGTTCTTCCTAATGCTGCATCCCCAGTTCAGTTCTTCCTAATGCTGCACGCCCCCCAGCACAGTTCTTCCTAATGCTGCATCCCCAGTTCAGTTCTTCCTAATGCTGCATGCCCCCCC
>NC_022018.1:14074984-14094877 GCF_000317375.1 Microtus ochrogaster | reverse complement strand
AGTACAAGAAAAGACCCTATAAGTGGGACTATTTTGGAGAGAATAGCTGTTTTGGACAATTGGTATCATCTTGATGCCCTGTTGCCCTTTAAAATTGTGGAGTAAATACTCATAATCACACGAGAATAAGGTTGACTGTTGCTGTCATTTCCTTTTCTTAGTTCTATTCTATTTCCATTGTTCTAGCCTGTTAATAATAGTGTGAGTTGTGGGAATAGTCTCAGTTGTGACATTTGTGATTTGGTTTTTTCTGATGGAATAGCTCTATAATCTGTACTGGTGTGTTCCAACAGTGACAAGACCCAGGACAGGCCAGATGCAAAGGATGGTGTGCGCTGGCCATAAGCATGCCATAGTGACACAGCAGCAGCAGGGCAGCCGCGGCCTATGAAAGAGTCTGTCCAGGAAAGCTAGACTCTGTGTCCATGAGCTTAAGCTCTGTGGCAGGTCCAGCCCTCGCCATGCCCTCTTTTTTGTGGCACTCCTAAATCTCCAGGGAGGGAACTAAAGCGGACCAGTGAGCTGTTGAGTGCAGAACACCTCAGAGCTGGGTGTGGAAACAAGTGTGCTTCAGTGAAACAGTTTGAGTGATGAAAAGAGGCTTAGAAAGCTGAGAAAATGGGGTGTACTTCATGCTAGCATTTCTATTAACATGCTGAAAACACATTCTTTCAGAATAATGTAGCTAAAATATGGACCTGCAATTGTGTTGCAAGTTTTTCTTTCTGGGCAGGTCAGTAGCCAGGGATTTGGTGAGTGTGAAAAATACATTTGCATTTCTTTTCAAATGCAGCTATTCTGACTGAGCTCTTTGGAGTCCTTAGCTGAACCCTATAGGATACATGTTTAATTGAGTTGTTTTTAATTAACTGGATAGATATTAATTAGTTGTATATTTTCTGTTAATTTTTAGTGCTCCTTAGTAGAATAGCTGTAGGCGTCTTAGTCTTATTCTAGGAAGGAGAGAGAGATGGTCATGATGGTGGCCCCAGTGCTAGAGCAGGCAACAGTGCTGATGACAACACAGTAGTTAATCCTTAGCAGCACAGCTTTCCAAGGGTGGATACAGTTACTGCCTCTAGTTTTAGGTGATGTAATCGAAGCATGCCATTTAAGTAATTAGCAAGAGGTAGAGAATCTGGGTTCTGAAGTTCCTCTCAGTTTCTGCCATGGCCTCTCAGAGCTTAGCTTTTATGGAATTCAGGCTTGAAAGTATAGAAGAAAGAAGATTCTCTGGATTGTACACACCGCTAACAGCGCGTGTTCTCTGGATTGTACTCACTGGTAACAGCGTGTTCTCTGGATTGTACTCACTGGTAACAGCGTGTTCTCTGGATTGCATACACTGCTAACAGCGTGTTCTCTGGATTGTACACACTGCTAACAGCGCGTGTTTTCTGGATTGTACATACTGCTAACAGCGTGTGTCCTCTGGATTGTACACACTGCTAACAGCGCGTGTTCTCTGGATTGTACACACCGCTAACAGCGCGTGTTCTCTGGATTGCACACATTGCTAACAGCGTGTGTTCTCTGGATTGCACACACTGCTAACACGCGTGTTTGGCTTTAGGTGCAATTTTGATTGGCACAGCAGAGCATTTCACACATGTTCTCTAACTTTCCTCAATTTTACAGGCTCACATGTTATTGGCTTTTTTAAAATTGAGCATCAGCTTAGCAACAAGGCGTATATGTTACCCTTTTTCCTTATTTTTTAAAATTTATTTGTTTTACATCCCAACTATAGTTTCCTCTCCCTCCTCTCATCCCAGTCCTCCCTCTCCATATTTATTATCTTAATGTCTGAATTTGCTTTTCTTTTTGGTTCAGTTATATTTTTGATATGTGGAATGCTCTTGTCATTTATTTTTATGAGATGATAAGAGAAATCCTAGGTTTGGACCTAAAATAAATTAAATGTGAGCAAAAAGTATCTCTATAGAAATATTTATAACTGTCTTTTCAAAATAAACACTAAATTTGACCAAAATAGTCATTGTTGTATAAATAGGTAAATTGTGATATATAGTGGAATACACACCAAAATGGATGAATTTTGTAAACTTTTCTTTTTAAACAATTCTCTTTATATAGCTTGAACTTATAGAACTTGCCTGTGCTTCCTGAGTGGTACAATTAAAGAAATAAACTACCATGCCTCGCTTGAAAACATTTTTTTGTCATGAATTACAATAAAATTTACCACTTTCAAGTTAACGACTAAGTGGCATATCTGTGTCTTTCTCTCTCTCTCTCTCTCTACACACACACACACACACATGCATGTGTGCACGCACACACATGCACACATACATGCATCTCTCTCTCTCTCTCTCTACACACACACACACACACATGCATGTGTGCACGCACACACATGCACACATACATGCACACCACCGTTTATCCATTTACCTGTTGTTGGACAGTTAGACTTAATAGTCCTTATGGCTATTGTTGTTTGTGCACTGTGAACATATATGTGCTGATATTTGGGTCCACGTTCTCCGTTCTTTGGACGGATACCCAGGAGTGTGGTTGCTGGTCACACTCTTTCCCGCAATGGCCTCACCATTTCCATACTCCCATGCACTGCAGGAGGTCTCCATTTCTCTGCATTCTCTCTGACAAGTTTCTGTTTTTATATTAGAGTCAACCTCATAGGTATGAAGTGAAATTTCATTGTGGTTTTGATTTGCATTTAACTTATTAATACTTTTAGATAATATCTTCCTGGGTGTTTATTGGCCATTTGTGTAACCTACTTGTAGAAATATCTGTTGATGTCCATTGCTCATTATTTATTTTTAAAATTATTATTTTGTTATTGTATGTATATGGATGTTTTGTCTGCATGTATGTCTGGGCCCCATGCTTGCTTGTTCCTGGTACTTGAGGAAGTTAGAACAGGGTGTTAGATTTCTGAACTAGAGTTACAGATTGTGGGCCACCACGCGGGTGCTGGGAACCAAACTCAAGTCCATTTTAGTTACCGACTTGTAGGCATTAAGTATTTCAGTCGAGGAATTAGTTAGCTGTATTATGTACAGTTGGATGTCCATTGACCTTGTTTTTCAGATTCTTACTAATTTTGATACGTTTCTTATTTTAATGCAGTCTGAATGGGTGATACTTGTTTTTAACACTTTGAGTTCTCTTTGAGAACTTTGTACCCCTTGGACACGAAGATGCTCACTGTGGTTTCCTAAGGTGCTGCTGTTTCATCATTCACAATCAGAACTTCAGTTTGCCCATCATTATTGCTTTGGTGTATGGTTTGAGACCAAGAGAAGTTTTTTCTATAATTTTTATTTTCATTCCCACAGTGTTTAGTGTAAAGTCTGTACCTTTTCAGTTACTGTGTAGCGAAAATTGCCTTGCTCATAAAGTTGTCTGTCTCTGTGTTGGTTCGTCCTGGACTTCGCTCTATCCTGGGAGTTGGCCCATGGCTTGTTATTATATAGTTTCCAAACCAGGAATTTTTTTTTAAGAAGATAAAAAGAACAGGATAGAGACCATAGGTACTTTTTCTTAAAATATTTATTTATTTATTATGTATACAATATTCTGTCTGTGTGTATGCCTGCAGGCCAGAAGAGGGCACCAGACCCCATTACAGATGGTTGTGAGCCACCATGTGGTTGCTGGGAATTGAACTCAGGACCTTTGGAAGAGCAGCAATGCTCTTAACCACTGAGCCATCTCTCCAGCCCAAAAACTGCATTTCTTAAGTATGCATGTAGTTTTTAAAAATACTTTGATTCACATTTAGTTGGGGATGCAGCGGCCTCACTATATAAAAGGAATTATTTTACTTCTCTCCAGCAGGGATTTTATTTTCTCCACTTTTTTTTTATAGTTTTTTTTTATTGAGAAAAGGAAAAAGAAAAAAGAAAAAAGTTTCCGCCTCCCCCCCAGCCTCCCATTTCTCTCCCCCTCCTCCCACCCTTCTCCCGCTCCATAGGTACTTACGAAGGTACTTAGGAAGACCCAAATACTATCTGATTCTTTACAGACACACATCATTCGTGTTGTTCCTGTTTCCCTGGTTGTTTTATTTGCATCAAGACAGCACTGCTTTTGATTGTTGTGGTTTGAGAGGTGGCTTTATCCTGCAGCGTATTCTTCCATTTGTTCACGATACCTTGCTGGGCTGAGGTGTAACTAACTTGGTGCTTTGTCTCTGACTCAGCATTAAACCCACAAACAGAAAAAAAGAAAAAGAAAAAAATTCCAGGCTATTTTAATTTATTATGTAGTATCATAAAAGTTTTAGAATTAGGCTACACGTTCTCTCTCTCTCTCTCTCTCTCTCACACACACACACACACACACACACCTAAAACCAAACAAAATCCTTGGCTCCCTGTCTCAAAAAACCACAAAAAAAAAAAAAAATCCTTGGCTTGTTGAAGAATGTAGATTAGTTGGTCTGCATTTTTGCTTTTTCTCTGTCCATCTTTTGATATAATGAATGTGTGTATTTTGGTTGGATTTTTAGGTGTTAAGCCAACTTTGTATTGCTGACCGAACCAAGCTTATTCCTACTGTCATGCTTATTATCATCAACTTTGGCTTTTCTACTTGAAGATTCTGGCTTCTCTGCTCAGTGACTGTTGAGATTAGCAGTCACCGAGCAGCAGCAGCAGCAGCTCATGCAAGAGCATTGGAAGGGGAAACGATTACGATGGACAAATAATCGAAGAGGAGGGCACAATACAGATCTGGCCCTAAGGCAGAAAAGTGAAGGGACGATTTGTTAGGAGAAGCCTCAGACTTCTCCTTAAAGTCTGCATTTAAGGAAGGCGCGGCTAGGCCAGCAAGCGGTAGATGGGTTGGGAGCAATCCTCTTAAAGAACTCTGCTTTGGGCAGCAGCTGGGACATGCTGGTTCAGCTGGACAGTGGATCTGATGGCTGGAGAACTGCTACCTGCAGAAGGTTCTCAGAGGGAAATGTGGGCATGGCATCTTCATGCTTGATAGCCTGGCCTTCTTCCTCCTCTCCATCCCAGCTGAAGGCATTTGATCCTTTCCAGGCTGGTGCTGCACACCTTGCTTCCCTTCCAGCCTTTGGGGACTGTGAGGCTCTTTGCCTTGTCTAGCTTTCCTGTGGTCCACGAGAGAAAGTTGACCATGAAGCCAGTTAGCAAGCTATACGTATTTAGAAGCTTAGATACTGATAACTAATGAAAATTTTCATTTGTTTAATCTTTTACATTTATTTATGTATATATGTATTTATTATGTGTATAAGTGTTTGTTTTGCCTGCATGTATGTCTGTGCACTACTTTCATGCCTGATTTCTTCAGAGGACAAAAGAGGTCTTCAAATCACCTGAAACTAGAGTTACAGATGGTGTGATCTGCTGTGTAGTTGCTGAGAACCGAATTCCTGTCCTCTGGAAGAGCAGCCAGTGTTCTTAACAACTGAACTCTCTCTCCAGCCCTTTGTTTAATCTTTTTTGTAAGAATCTGTTGATTCAGACTTACTTATAAATTCCTTTTTGAAACTAAAAAAGCCATTTTTCCTTCATGCTTTCTACTTGATATGTTTAGTGATATATTTTCATTCTTTTAATAGTTAGCTTGGTAACTATTTATGCTCTCCTGCCTGCATATCATTGTTGGGCTGTATTGAAGTTCAGTTTTTATTTAATGGAATTCCTTTGTTTTGCCCCCATTTTTGCTTTGTACATTCTTCAGTAATCTTGGAGATGCAATTCTAGTCTTACTTGGCTTCTGCTGTTGCTACTAAGACATTGTAATTTGGTCATACCTTTTTGGAGGTAAACACACAGACATGCACACATGACACAGACACATGCACACATGCCACAGATACACGCACAAAACACAGACACATACACACAAAATACAGACACACACCAAACACAGAATTGTACACAGAACAGAGGACACACAACACAGACATGCACACAAAACACACACACATGTACACACACAGTGCACTTAAGTTTTTTTTCCCTGTACCTTTAATGCTCAGCCATTTCTAACGGTGTAGCAGAGGGAGGATCTGATATCAGGTGGGGGCAGTGGAACTTCTCAGGACTGTGACATCTTTTCTCCTCATATTCTATCACTGTCTGGTTCTTTCCGAGGCCTCAGTTAAATATTTTCTTTTTTTTGTTTGCTTGTTTGTTTGTTTTGTTTTTGAGACAGGGTTTTTCTGTAGCTTTGGAGCCTGTCCTGGAACTAGCTCTTTTCCACCAGGCTGGTCTTAAACTCACAGAGATCCTCCTGCCTCTGCCTTCTGAGTGCTGGGATTAAATGTGTGTGCCACTGCTGCCCAGCTATATTCCTTTTTAAAATATGATTAGATTTTCATGGTTTTTACTAGATTTTTAGAAGCTAATAGAAAAGTGATAGCCAGTTTCAATTTTTTGAAGGTCTATTTTGTAGGAAATGTTTCACAATTAGTAGAAGATTGAAGATATGTTCATTAATAATACACTGGAAAAATCCCTGCTCTTGGAGACAGCTTGTTGATCGTTCGTGTTTGTGGTAAATTTGGTGAGAATCCCTGCCTCTTGGATTGCCCGTTCACGCTGTGGCGCTAGCGCAGGTTTGGTGCTACGAAGTATGAAGCCAAGGCTGGTCATGAGATTGTACAAAGGAGACACTTAGTTGTTCATGGCTGCCCTCCCCTCCTCCCTCGCTGTGCTTGTCTCCTTCCCTCTTTCCACCCCTCCTTTTCTTGTGTAAAGAATCAGGATCTCTTTGTGTTGACTTGGCACTCTTGAACTCCCAGGCTCAAGTAATCTTCCCTCCTTAGCCTCCCAAGTCAGGGACAGATCCACTCCAAGATCCACTCCACTTAGCTAACAATATATTTTTGAAATGATTCCTCTGTATTCTTCTCAGAGCAAAAGTTATGAAGGGCAGGAAATGCCTCAGATGGCTGAATTTTCAGTGAGTAGGTCCCTGGCACATAGTAGGAGCTTATGTGCACCAGTGACCATTGAATAAAGGGAAGGACGGTGACAGCTGTGGTGCTGGCTACCATGGTGCTGTTCCTGCGTGACTGCTGCCCGTGCTGCAGGGCTTTGCTTGTCGGTCTGTATCTGCCAAGTGTGAGAAAACTAGTCCTGTCTCTCCTTTCTTACTCCCATAGTCTCTGCACTTCAAGGGTGATTTAGAAACCACGTTTTAAATAACTAAGTGTATGTATGAGAAAATAATGAAAATAGAAAAGTCTTGGACTTACATAGAAACTCAGACTCTGTAGGTGAGAAATTTAGAAGTAAGTCTTGATATTACTTAAAAGTAAAGAATGGTAATCTATGATGAAGGGAATTCAGCTGGATTAAAGTAAATGTCAGAAATTTGCTTTTTAGGAGTAAACTTAAAAGTTGAAAAACTAACACATGAAGTTAACTTGGTGGTCAATAAATGAGATGAAATTTCAGAATATCTTTAAGAATTCTAAGCCCTTTTTTAAATATGAAAGCGTTCAGAGAGCTAATTGGAGGCATTGGGCAGAGGGATATAGTTGTAAAAGAATGAGCAAAGTTCACAGAGTCTGCCCAGTCTCTGCAGCATGACCGTCTGCTCTGCAGATATTCTCTCAGGACCGTCGCCTTGGGCAGCCCTGTAATGGGGGGGGAGGGGGGGTTGAGCTGTATTTTCCTAGCTGTTTGGTAACTTGTGACCTGGCTCGCAGACACCACTCGGCTGGATTACCCCGGTCCTGTTTCAGATTGCTTTCCAGCCAGCCTATACAGAAAGTGTGGGATTCCTAACTTCATAAAAGTTAATTGTGGGATTTACAGCCCCTGCTTTTGACGTTTAGCACATAACTTCTCTTCATTGGCATGAAAACAAAACAGACATGTGTGCAGCTAAATGCTGAGCACAATAATCTAAGAAATCCATTTCTTGTTTTTTCATTCACTTAGCAAACATCTGTTCAGTCTGTACCATGAGCCAGACACTAAACTGATTGCGTGGAAGGAAGCCTTGTGGCCTCTAACCTCCCTCAGAGTGTTGATCAACTGCCGCCTGATACAGTGGACTTCCTCAACCATTTAGTAAAAACAGCCCCTGCCTTTCATGTTCTCTTTCCTTCTCCTGCTGGGCGGTGTTCTCCATAGCATCACCTCACACTAATTTCTTCACAGTTGGAATATAGGCCAAGAAGTTTTGGTTTTTCTTTTTTTTTTTTTTTTTTGTTTTCTTCCTTCAAACTCAGAATAATTTCTGCCATGCATTTATTGGAAATATACAGACCCACACATATGACACCCTGATTTCAAGAAACTTGTAATCTGTTGGAAGGTAGAAATATAAAATAACTCTTTTAAAGTACTGAAAGAAAGTGTACAGTTGTTATAGGATTGTGGCAGAATGAATTATTTTTACACCAGGAAAGAGTGCTTAGGAGAACGTTGCTTAGATTGTTGATGGACTTAATGCGGAGGAAGGAAAAACAGCACATGCTGAAGTGATCTTTGCCTAGCTTTGGGGAAGAGCGGGGTGGGGCGGACTGTGAGTATTCGTTGTGGGTGACTGATACATGGAGAGTCATACTTAGCTTTTCTAGGTTGAGTAGGTTGAATGGATGAAAACTCTGTGAATCAAAGGATGCTAGAAGGAAGCATCTTCCTGTCCCCAGGGAGTGGGGTTCAGTTTGGGATCAGGAGCTTTTCTGATGATCACTAGGGCACAGAGCCTGGAGTTCTTGAGGAGGACCAGCCATTTACGGAAGAGCCGTCGATATGCTAGGGTTAGGTCCCGGACATAATGAAACCATCCAGAGAGCATGGGACCTCAGAGTAAAGATGGGGCCAGGGAAGATAATCAGAAAAAAGATGTAGTGACATTACATTTGTATTTTAATAAATAAAGATTGCCTGAAGTGCAGAAAAGTAAAACAGCCACCACCCACTGACTCTTATCTTTGTGTTAGTCCAAAACGGCACACTCCTGCCTCCAGGAATCTCAGAATGAGACTGGGTCCGAGAGCTGTCTACAGTCCTCTGCAGTGTGGGATTTAAGGGCATGCGTGCTCCACTACTGCCTGGTTTCTGTGGCAAACTAGTGTGGCTACTCGGATTAAAGGTGTGTGTCACCACTGCCTGGTCTGTAAGACTGATCAGTGCAGCTGTTTTATCTCTGAACTTCAGGCAAGCTTTATTTATTAAAATACAAATGAAATATTATTATAGAAAGATCTGAGGACATCCAGAGTTGGCGCTTTGCTAATTAAGGGGTGGTAATTTTGAGGTGTCAGTGAAAAGCTTGTCATTGTGGCAGAAAATACATTAGGACAGTGGCCAGAAGGATACTCTCTGACAAGTAGCACATTAGTGAAGTTACAGAGGACAATGGAGTTGACAGAGATTGAATTAGGATGTTTGTTAGAACATCAACCCATGCCCAGAGACAGCAGTGTCACCACGCTGAGTTTGTATGCCTGTCCTGGGGATGTTTGTTCATATCAGAAAACCCTGAAATACAAGTGACTGGAGACGAGTGAGTGCATCAGCCCTGGCAGAAACACGGCCCCAGTCACAGCCGCATGGACGAGAGAAAGGGCGCTTCGGGGGGATGATGTTGAGTTGATTGAAGTACATACACAAGAAGTGGTAGCTGTGGACCAAGACTCTGAAGAAGGCTGTGAGGGCTAAGTTCTTGCTTGAGAACAGGACACAGGAGAAATGAAAACTTAGCATTTAAAAAATAAAATGAGGCCAGAGCAGCAGAAGTACAGGAAATAGGAGACAGATCCAGTGTGACCTGGGCTGCAGGGAGAGCAGGTTAAAACTGCAGAAGTTTGGAAGAACAGCCTCGAGGGAACAGGAGTTGAACAGCAAGAGCCTTTCCTGAGCAGAAACCTGACTGAATTTAGGAAGCAGTTTACTGTGTGGCTCAGCTTCATCAGCTGTATTACTGGGCCGGAAACTGGAGGAACTGGAGGCAGAGCTGGTGTGTAGTTGGTCTTCTATCTAGTCAGATGGGCATACTGCATACTCTGAAAGGTCAGGGGAGAAGAGGTTGAAGTTGCTAAGTTTTGTTGAGATGTGCGTCTGTAGATGATCTCAGAGAGACTCCTGAGGGAGGCTGGTAGTCTTGACCAGTAGAGAAGGCACAAAGGAAGTTCTTGACAAGACTGAGGAGAATTCAGAGATGGAAAGTTGTTGCTTATGATTAAGAGTGCTGTAACAATTTGGTTGGTCAGAGAAATCACAACCTATCATAGCAAAACAAACAAACAAAAAAAAAAACAAAAAACAAAATGGGGCTGTGACTCTAGGCATGATACATGACTTTTGAAACTGCTAAGACCTAGAGAAAAATCTGACATCCTGTGAACTTGAAATACTCTGAAAGGTAATCGTGGGGCTATTTTGTTCATAATAAGAAAATCACTATGAAATGGTAAATTTTTGTTGGGTGATAACACACTCCCTGTGTTTCTGCCTAGCTAGAACACTAACATTTTTCGACTCATGCCTGACACCTAGTGGTGTTATACTTACACTACTCTCATTGCCTGCCCTGGCTCTGAACTGACCAGGACAGGAGACAAAAGCTCTTTTACTGTAGGCATCTTCCAGTGTGACATTTTTGTCAGAGGGTATTTATGGAGCATCTTACATGCCAGGTACCATTCTGTGCACTTGAGATATTCAAGTGACATGTTTTCTCTTCTATAAACTCAGAGAATTTGAAAATATAGCTGAGTAAATTGGCAATAAACTTCACTGTATTTTAACATATAGCTGAACAGGACCACTGCACGCTCACAGAACTTGAATATATAGCTAAGCAGATCTACTATTAACTCAATCGATTTTGAATCTATAACTTAGCAGATTACTACTAACCCATGAAATTTGAATCTATAGCTGAGCAGATCCACTACTAAGTCATTGAATTTGAATTTATAACTGAGTAGATCTACTATTACCCTGTGAAATTGAATATGTAGCTGAGCAGATCCACAGGATGGGTAACTTGTTTATAAACTTAACATAGGGTTGTCTTGTGATTTTCACATGTGTTTGTCTCATGGTTTTGGGGGCTGTGTCAGTCATTCATGTTAAGTAGCTGTTTAAGAAGATAAAACTTGGTTTGTGCTCAGTGTATGTGAGAAACCATGCAGAGTACTCCGTCCGTACTGTGGAGACTCACTGGAGTAGTTCGCCGATTTGCCTGTATGTTAACACTAAACTTATCTTTCAGCTATCCTTGCCGAAGTATTTACAGTATTTATGAATGAATCAACATCTGGGGTATAATTTGAAATGTTTCATAAGCATATGAGTGTGCTTACATGGAACAGGATATTCATAGCTCTTTAGATAGGCTCCTGGGGTTCGTGGTATTAGCTGTCTGGTTCTGAGTATATGACATACGTTACCATGGCAAAAAGTCTTAAAGATCTGAATGTATCTGATTTGAAAGAGTTTTAACATAAGTAAGTTCAAATATAGTCTTCTTTTTAAGGTTTTAAAAGATTTTTAACTCCATTATTTAAAGGTCAGGTTGTATAGAGGAAGTACGCATTTGGTGAAGTATATGCGAGTGTGATTGAAACATGACAGATCTCATCCCGGTTCCATTCCGACATGATTATAACTTGAGGTCAGGTTTCTGAAATTGCAGATTGGGAGATAAAACTTGAATGTACTAGCTAGCATTCTGAAAATGAGCATGCCAAATAGAATTTGGAGAACACATTGATTTAATAAGTTACTTTTTCCCATTTGCTTTTGCCCTTACCACAAAAGAAGAAAAGGAGGATAACAAATCAGCTGTAGCATTTTAGTGTTTGATTATATGATACATGCATTTTTTAACATGAAGTAGTGTGTTTATTTTAGGATATTAAGATGACTTTTATAACTGGATGTGGTGACTCGTGCCTGTAATCACAGCCTTTAGAGTTGAGACAGAAGGGTTGCTGTGAGTTCAGGATCAGCCTGGTGACAAGAGCTAGTGGTACAGTGGCACGAAGCATGGGCTGTATGACCGGCAATGGGATTGCTGGGTCTTACGGATTTTTTTCCCATTTATTTATTTGACAGTACTTTATACTGTTTTCCATATGGTTGTTGTGTTGGTTAGTTTTATGTGAACTTGGCATAGCTAGAATAGAGCCATTTGGCCATTTGGGAAGAGGGTCTCTTTGGTTTTTTGTTTGTTTTTTGTCAATGTGATTTTTACTCATTGACTAACAGCCTACTGCAATTTATTGGTCCCAGTTAATTTGCATTTATGTGTATAACGGTTATTTATTATTTGTATTGATCTTAGTTTTGAAAAACAACCTAGTAAAGAAATTCATATTTCAGTGGACTTGGACAATGCCAGAGGCTCCACGGCTCCCTTGAGAGAACTGCCAATGAGCTCGTCTCCAAATCTCAGTGTTAAAGTTTTTGATAGTTAAAAGCCATGTGAAGAAAAATGAATACATAAAAGGAATTTAGATATATTTTATAGGTTAAACCTTACAAATATTTTTACTTTTTAAATTTTTTTGAGATTATACTATAATTGCAGCACTTTTTTCTTTCTCTTTCCCCCCTCCAGCTTCTCCTATATACCCACCTTCCTACTCTAAAATTCATGGGTTCTTTTCTTTAGTAGTTTTTACTATTTTTGATCGTGTGTGTGTGTGTGTGTGTGTGTGTGTGTGTATTTCTTCCTAAATAGAACCTGCTCAGTCCATACTACATTACTCGTGTATGTTTCCGAGACTGACCACTTGGTATTGATTAACCAGCCGGGGCACTCTTTGCTGTGGAAAGCTGGTTCTCCCATTTTGAGCATTCCTTAGTGGCCTATGAGTCTTTGTCTATGATTGAGGACACATTAGTTTCCCCTCGGTGTCAGCATGTTTATTGGCATTGTCTTTGTTCAACTCATGTTTGGGCTTTTCTGCCAATGTGACTTCACGGGTATAGCTTCTCTGACATTTCTAGGAGACAATTTTACAGCAAACATCCTGTTTTCTGACTTTTACAATCTTTCTGCCCCTCTTTGGCAATGATCTTTGAGCTTTAGATGTAGAAGTAACTCTTTCATATGTACCTCTGGAACTGAGCTTCACAGCTTTGCATTTTGATCAGCTGTCATTTTATATAATGATCTCTATCTGTTGCAAAGAGAAGTTCCCTTGATGAAGGGAGAGGACTGCACTTATCTGTGGATATGAGGATAAATATCTAATAGGTGGTTAGGGGTTATGCCAACTTAGGAAAGAAGCAATTACAGGTTCTCCAAGATCTATGACTTCACTAGCCCCAGGTAACTGGCTAGATTTCCAAGACCGGCATTACTTGCCTCTTGTTGAGCAATTAGATTGCTGTTGGTTACTGCATAGGTATGCATGCCACTATTGCACACTTGGGGTTATCATGCCATGCTGATTGTTGTGGTTTATAGGCATCATACATAGCTGGGTAAAACTATTGGTTGCTTCCTCCCTGACGCGTTTTGGTATCATAAGAGCTAGTTCTCAGGGAGGAGACATTCAGGTCAGATCCAACTCGGATCCTCTGGGTGGAAAATGATCTGCCCATATATTCAACTTCATGAGTTAATAGTGGATTTACTCAACTTTATATTCAGTTTCATGAGTTAATAGTGAATCAGTTCAGCCATATATTCAAACTTCATGAGTTAATTGTGGATCTGCTCAGCTATATATTCAAATTCAGTGCATGATGACTTAGCAATAGTGACTTACTTCTTGGAAGCAACCAGGGACTACAGCAGTATCCTACAATGTTCTGGGACTCTCTTTGACAACCTTGACCAATAAGAGGACTTCCCATGTTTGGTGTTATGGCTTTTGCTAACTAGTCTGTGGCTCTTGAGGGGAGCCTTATTAGCCCAGATGGGATAATTTCATTTAAACAGTGTATATTTATGTATATTCAAACTTAGGTGTATTATATTTTTAGGTTGATAGATTAATAGTATGATTTCTCCCTTATGATATTTTTTTCTAACATCCTTACCATTAATTTTACCCTCTTCCCTCCTTCTGTATTTATCCCACCCTCCTTTGGTAATTAACACCTCCCCTAGTTTTCCACTCCCCTCTTTAGATCAATCAGTCAATCAGTCAATCAGTCCCTGCCAAGGTATGCATTCCACTATTGATCAATCAATCAATCTCTGTTGCAAGAGGACTGTTCATTGAGAAAATGCCTCCATACTGTCAGTTCTGCCTGCATTTTCTTTAGTAATGATTGATGGAAGACACAGCCCACTGTGGATCGTGACAGCTTAGGACGGGTGGTCCTGAGTTGTGTATGAAAACAGCCATTGAAGCCATAGTGACCAAGCCTGTTAAGTGGTGCTTCTCCTTGGCCCCGGCTCCAGTTCTTGCCTTGCCTTTCCTCAGTGAGAGGAAGAGACCTGTAAGAGAAATACACCTTTTCCAGTCCCAAGTTGCCTTTGGCCATGGTGTTTTATCACAGCAGTAGAAACTCTAAGACATCTGTACCACTTTAAGTTGCCACCAGTGGACAGGGCTTCCCTTTTTCTGGTCCTTGCCAGCACTTGTTACTTTTGTCTTCTAGTGCACTGTGGTTTGGGCTTGTATTTTTTGCTACTTAGTGATGTGGAACGCTTGCTTTCACTCTGTGTTGACCACCTAATAATGTGTCTGCTTAGAAGTGTCTGCTTACGTGTGTTGCCCATTTTTTTTATCTGGTTGATTTTTTTTTTTTGCTATTGAGTTTTTGTAGTTTCTTAATATTTTGGTTATTGACTTTTCAGAGGTGTAATTTGCAGTATCTTATCTTATTCTATGTGATATCTTCTGACTGTGATGATTGTTTCCTATTTCTATGCAGAATCAGTTTAATATAATCTCATTTATTTATCAGCTTTTATTTGCTATATTTCTGGGCAATGTGAATATAAGTGTGTATACATATTTGTGTACACATGACAATACTATTTTTTCAGTCAATCATAGGTACGTTACTTTGTTCTAGAACTGTAGGATTCCATGGTTGTCGTGATCTCTTTATGAATCTTTCAGGGGTGTTTTTGTGACTAGCCATCTTAGTTTGGGTTTCTATTGCTGTGAAGAAACCCCATGATCACAGCAAATCTTAAAAGGAAAACATTTAATTTGTATAGCTTTTTTACTGTTTCTGAGGTTCAGTTCATTATCATCATGGCAAGGGTGCATGAGGCCATGCAGGCAGGCATGGTGCTGGCTACATCTTATCAGAAGGCAATAGAAAGTGGACTCGTGTATGATACTAAGTGAAACTTGAGCAAAAGAGACCTCAAAGCTCACCCCCAGAGTGACACACTTCTTCCAACAAAGCCACACCCACCTCAAGACCACACCTCCTAATAGTGACACTCCCTCTGCCATTTTCTTTCAAACTACCACACTGGCATAGGTCAAAGATTGTTTCTTTACGATCTGTCTACTCTGTGTACCTTCATACTAAAAATTTTCAGGTAAGATAAATGCTGCAGGTAATTTCAATTTGAGCATTCTCTAAAGAAGCTTGTTAAAGATTTAAATCATCTCTCTTGACTTTAGAGATGTCATATTCAGTCTGAGCCACCAATCTTTTTGGAGTTGGGAGTCTAGTTCACAGCAGGGATATTGGAACATTTTGTGCTTGTACCTTTATGTCCTCTTCCCTTTCGTTTCTGTTTTCTTTGGACTGTGCTCTTCAGCTTCCTTCTAATATGACTGTTAAGTTTAATGGATAATTTCTCAGCCAGTGTTTTCTGATTACCTGCAGGGATACAAGGTTGATGTCTTCTCACAGGGCTTGTTTCCATCTGTGTGTAAACCTTGTCTGTGAACCTGGTTTAGAATAAAATGAGCGTAGTCATATATATTTAATATCTTAACATTAATGCTCACAGCAACTTTGTCAGGTAGGCGTAACTACTGTTGTTACTGCATTGCAGATGAGCAAACTGGCACATGTAAGCTAGTCGTGTAAAAAAATACTTGCCAGGTAAAAAAAAAGAGCGCTCAGTTAAATTTGATGCTCATATCAATAACTAATAATTAGTGAGAACTTATATCAAATATTACAAATTTTGGTAGCTGGATTGGAAAGTAAATGGTAAAGGTGGGGTTTTAAGCCATATGTCTTGGTATAGGGCCTAAGTTTTTCTGAAGTACTCCATTATCCTGGGCACAGAATATGACTTCCCTGGACATTCAGAATTGGATGATTCCCCCTACCTGTATGTTACTAATTCTTTGTACTTAAGCACAACTGATCACATTATTGTAAAGTTTATGTGCTCTCTAATTTTAAATGTTGTCCCGAGCTTTCAGTCAGTTCATGTGTGCTTTCCATGCCTTCTTAATCAAGCGTGGTCACTTCATTTAGCCTTTGCACCCATGTAAGACCCTTTCATTTGCTTATTTTCTGCAAAGATAAAGATTTAGTTAGTTCCACAAATATGCTAATATAAATACTTAGGGAAGGTCAGTAAAAGACACCAGAGTAAGATACTTGACCTTTTAAACATGTTCTGTGTCTTCAAAAAGTCAAGAAATGGAGAAAGAAATAAAGGAAGGAAAGTGGAAGTGACTTTCTAAGAATCACAGAGGCAGCTGTCTAGAAACAGCAATAAGTCTCCCTGTAGGATTATTAAAACTCAGGATTGGGCTTTTCGTTTTATATGTCCAGAAACTGATCTGCAAAACCTAATGACTGATGAGCTTGAATGACACACATTTTATTTACGTATCATCCTATTTTTGTTTGCTTGGTGTATATGTGGCATATACATGTTTGTACATGTGTGGATGTGGGTATATATACTTATGCAGAAATGCAAATAATTTTGGGTGTCATCTTCTATCACTTTCTACTCTGTGTCTTGAGTCATACTGCACTGAACCTGGAGCTCATGGTTACTGCTGGCCGGCCAGCCAGTGTGTCCCCAAAATCAGCTCGTGTAGGGCTGGTTATAATGGTGCGCTACCATGCTTGCTTTTTATGTGGGTGGTGGAGATCCAAACTCAGCAAGAAGCACTCTACCTACTGAGCAGTCTCTTTACCATCATTCATTCATCCGTTAGGTCGTTTGTCCATTCATCCAAGACAAGGCTTGCTCTCTAGCTAGGCTGGCCTCAAACTTGTGATCCTAATACCTTCACCTTCTGAATGTTTAAATTATAGGGATGTACCGCATATGAGCTCAAGTTGAAACAGAATTTCATCTCCCCTGCCCGGTGTGTGTGTGTGTGTGTGTGTGTGTGTGTGTGTGTGTGTGTGTGTGTGTGTGTGTGTGTGTACTGTTAAAATTAATGAGCCAAATGTCTTAACTCAAAATATAAAATCTGACTATAGAAATCGAAGACATATAAATTCCTACTGAGGCTTGCTTATATTTAAGGGATATATGAAAAACAGTTTTCATTTTTTATAAGAAGGATTAGATTAAACCCTGGTAGAATTTAGAAGAGAGTTCATTCTCAGCATATGTTATGGCTTATTGATATTGTTGACCTCTTTTTTAATCGATTCTACCTCCATAGGCATAGTGTGATGATAGGCTTATCAATAACAAATTGATTTGGCTTCTTTTGTAAACATTTGGCCCAAATTATTTTGGTCAGCTCTCCTCTGTGTAAGTAAACTTCGCTACCAGAATTTTTAGCTGTTACCACATTGCTACCCAACTAACTTTTTATTATTTTGTAGAATGTATTAATAACCATTTGTATTTAATAAATATTTGTAGCAAGCTCTTATTTTTATTTCAATATTTTATGTGTATGGGTGTTTGCCTGCATGTATGTCTGTGTACCACATGTGTGCCTGGTGCCCAAGGAGGCCAGAAGAAAGTATCAGATCTCCTGGAACTGGACTTACAGATGGTTATGAGCTGCCATATGGGTACTGGGAATCAAACTTGGGTCCTCTGTGAGAGCAGCTGAGGCTCTTAACTGCTGAGCCATCTCTATAGCCTCTATGTTTTATATTTTTAAATGAGACAGATGAGAGACATCAATAGAAAACAAATGTCTTTTATTTTACAAACCTTCCTGTGAAAGCAATGTCTTGATAAAACATTAAATCCTCAGATCTTTAGCCAAAAAGACAAGTGGTTTTCTTTTAATGCGAGCTGTTGTAATGTTGGGTTGGTCACAAAGGGATCTAGCCAGACTAGCTTCTTTCTGGATTAGAATTCAGTGTTTGTGTTTTGAATGACTTAAATTGAAATACATTTTTTCTTCATAGAAACTGCATCTGTGCATCACCTAAAATGGCAGTACATTATGGAAAGATGTCCCTAGGTGATTTTTGTCACTGAGTTAGTGTTGTAGTGTCTGTTTGCATATATCTAGATGGGAATGTAACTCATTGGCAAAGCGCTCACCTAAAGTGCAAGCCCTAGGTTCCATCCCAGCACTACAAAGAAAAAACAGCTAGAAATGCAGATAGATAGCATGGCCTTTACACACCTAGTGCTGTTTGGTATAGCCACTGTTTGACAAAACGTTAGGCTCATGACTGTAATTGTAAGTGGGCTTGTCTAAATAAAGCTGGACCCCTGGATTAATGTCAGTTACTGAGATGCCATGTCACTCTGCCTCTGCCGAATGCTTCCTTTTCATTCCTGCTCAGTCACAGTCTCTGGATCACAATGCCTAGCTCCAAAGCCTGTGAGATTAGACTAATGTGTTTATTCATCAACTTTGTAAGTGCTTATTAGATGCCAGCTCCATACCAACCATTCTCTAGATGCTGTGGATGTCAGGAAGATTCATACATTTCCCACCATTAGCTTTATTAGCCACACATACAGCAAATAAAGAAGCAGATATACAGATTTTGTAGTGATACCTTCAGTAAACACAAATTAAGAACAGACATTTTCAAGTGGCAAAGGGGTCTGTGACTGTACCACCCTGAATGTTCCCAGCCATGCCTACTGACTTCTGAAACATAAGCAGTTGCTACTACAGTAGGATGGCTTAGGTGGTTGAGTTACTGCTTTAGAGGGCGTCTTTCGGATTACAGAACTAGGTATGAACAGGAGTGACCGATTGATGATCTGTTACTGAGAGATGTCTTTCGAGCCTCCTTTGTGCAGACATGAAGACAGTTTCATGTGGCTATAATGATGCATTCTCATATGTGGCATCCTCTTCTCCCCAGTGCTGCTACTTAGTAAGTAGCATTAGATTACCATATACATGTATATGTCCTGTTACTCAGTTACATTCTTCTTTAAAGGTCTGTGTCTTCTACTTCAGTGGTTCTCGCTAACCTCAGACTATCTGGAGCCAGTCTACAGACCATCATTTCTTTTTCTTTTCTTTTCTTTTCTTTTCTTTTCTTTTCTTTTCTTTTCTTTTCTTTTCTTTCTTCTTCTTCTTCTTCTTCTTCTTCTTCTTCTTCTTCTTCTTCTTCTTCTTCTTCTTCTTCTTCTTCTTTTTTTTTTTTAAACAGGGTTTCCCTGTGTAACGTCCTAGCTGCTCTGGAACTAGCTCTTGTAGACAAGGCTGGCCTCGAACTCACAGGGATTCACCTGCCTCTGCTTCCCGAGTGCTGGTATTAAAGGCGTGAGCCACCACCACCACCGGGCATTTTTAACTCAGCCCCAGGTGGTGCAGGCCACAAAAGTCTTAAACTTGAAAACTGTGGGCTCATCATGTTGCTTATCAGTCAGCTGGCCTGTTCTCTCTCCTTTGACTCTTTCCTTGACTTCTATTTCTTGGAAACGTTCTTCTCACATTGTAGTGTTAGGGTCACATTGGAAACTTGTAAACAAAATGAAATTCCGTTTGGACCCTATGCAATTTTTATTCCATAAATGCTGGAATATCTATATATCTATTTATAGGAGGGGCTGTGGACCAAAACTTGTGAAATACTCTTTTTTTTTTTTTTTTTTTTTTTTTTTTTT
>NC_022018.1:14073267-14074397 GCF_000317375.1 Microtus ochrogaster | reverse complement strand
GAATACTGACTCTCTTAATTAGGCTTTTTATTGCTGTGAAGAGACACCATGGCCATGGCAACTGTTATAAGCAAATTGGGAGCTTACAGTTTCAGAGGTTCAGTTCATTATCATCATGTCAGGGAGCATGGCAGCGTGCAGGCAGACATGATGCTGAAGCTGAGAGTCCCACATCTTGCTGGCAGTTGGAAGTCAACTGTCACACTGAACAAAACTTCAGCAAAAGAGACCTCAAAGCCTGCCCCCAAAGTGCCACACTTCCTCTAAGTAGGCCGTACCTACATCAACAAGGCCACACCTCCAGTAGTGCCTGTCCCTTTGGGGGGCATTTTCTTTCAAACCACTACACTGACTGTATTCATGTTGATCATGTGCTTATTGTCACCACTACATCTGTGTCTATCTTTAACCAAGTGTTACACTATCTTGTCATTTATTTATGTCCAATTTTTCCCATCAGCTCTTAGAAGAAAGGACTGTCTTCACTGTTAGCACAATTTAGTTTTAGAAAGCAGTAGTCTGGGTGTTGCTGTGTAACAAGCTTTGGCATTTGTTAGCTCTGTGACCTTTGAAGATCTTTTACCCCTTCAAGACGTGGTCCTCTTTGTGCTCTAGTGGTCATTATATTTATTAATTATGGGAATTAGGAGCTGTACTGTAGGATATCATAGCATATAATTTAGTCATAAATATACAGAATATGCTCAGCAAATGGAAACCATCAATTGTGCTATGGCAGAAGCAAATAAATGCTCACTTAAGGAAAATCTCTACAGTCTCGCGTTAGCATCCAGATTCAGGTTGTGTTTAATACTCTGAAAAATCTCTACCCCTGTTTTAATTAGCTCTCATTTTATGTTTGGGAGTTTTATTAAAATACTGTGAAATAAAACCTTGACTTGGGATTTTTTTCTTTCATAGGAAAGCAGAGAAACCGATTGGAGCCGATGGATACCATATTTGTTAAACAAGTGAAGGAAGGCGGGCCTGCCTCTGAGGCTGGATTATGCACAGGTACTGGTCATCAGTGTCTTGTACATTCATTTCACTTTTCCTTACACATCTTTTCCTGTAGGTTTTTTCCCTTTTCTAGTCTTCTATGTACCTCCCTCCCTCCCTCCCTCCCTCCC
>NC_022018.1:14055577-14073136 GCF_000317375.1 Microtus ochrogaster | reverse complement strand
TCTCTCTCTCTCTCTCTCTCTCCTTCTCTCCACATGTTTTTTGTTGTTGTTGCTGAGATTGAGTTCTATTTTTCTTGAAACTCAGTGGATGTAGCTGAACAGACAGAACGATGAAACTTGATAAAATCTGGGCACTTTTAGTTAAGACACAGACTTGCAGTCTCTTTGCAATCTATAGTTGAAGTTTGACAAAAGAATCTCTAAGTCTGGAAGTACCTGATCAGGCAGGAAACTTACAGAATGACTGAGCTTCCCTGAGTTCCTTCATTTCCAAGTATCAGTGGGAGTGGTCTACTGAGGGAGATTTAATAGCTGCTTGATACTATATCTTTCTAATTTAATTTGTGACATTAATAAAATTAACTCAAAATCAAAGCTTAGCAAATACTTTAGAATATTTTTGTTGTTTTTAATGCATAAAGAAATTCAAAATAGAAATTGACAGCTTCTATATTATTCTTTTAGTTCCCTTTGAATAAAGTATATTTTCAGCTACGAATAAGTAGTGAGTACCACTGCTGAGATTTACAAGGCTGCATTGTAATTATCTTTATCATATTTAAAGTAACTCTTATTTTAATATCATTAATATGTATAATATGCATATTAGTATCTACACATGCAGAATTTCATTAGTGTATCACCTGTCATATTCCAGGTGTCACAGTTTTGAGACAGTAAGTAGGAGATAATGTGATAAGAACACAAAAAATTACTTTATTTCTATTTCCCATTCTTCTGCCCTTTTTCCCTTTTTTACCCTTTTACTCTTGGTTTTTTGAGTAATCTAATATTTTTCTCCATTAAAATGAAGAGTAAATTAATAGATTCAAAGTACAAAAAATGCATATATTCATATTTAAGTTTCCTAGCACATTTATCAGTTATCCAGCTATGTAGATTGGAAGAACTCTATAAGAAGTGAGGAGATAAAATCAGATGATCCTGTTGAACCGTTAGCATCATCTGAAGTCTGAGGGAAGGGGAGGAGTGCCTGGGGACAGGGCAACAGGACAGGAGCAGCACCTGGGGCCATTGCAGTTTAAGTTCATCAGTATCAGAATTCTTACCTGGACCATTGCTGTACTTCATGAGAAGTTGGAGGCATCAGTGGGTAGATTTATTTTTGTAACAGGTACTTAAAAATATGCAAGTATGTTTTAAAAATAAGGGCACATTGGATATAGGGTGTAGTTCAGGTAGCAAGCAGTTTGACCCCAGCACCACTAGAACAGCAAAGAGAAGGAACAGTCTCGGGAACTACTTTACAGTTTCCAAAGCGAATTCTTTCTGGAGTTCCTAATGTGTTGGTTTGTTTATTTTTTTCTTTCTATTTAATTATTCTTTGTAATTATTCTTTGAAGGTGACCGGATTATAAAAGTCAACGGAGAAAGTGTCATAGGAAAGACCTATTCCCAAGTAATTGCTCTCATTCAGAACAGGTAGGATTCTTGAAAACTGATTAATTTTCATTAAAATCCTATAGAGCAAGTAGGTTTCATACAGTGCTGTGGTCCTCTAAGGGACTGGGGTGACATGGAGCTTTCTTCTTCAGTGGATAATGTATCTGGTGTTTCCAAGCCTTAGCCCACTCATTGCTTAGTGGGCTTGCCAATTTATAATGTTTAAAATGTAAAATCCTTTAGGGTTGGAGAGCACATAGTATAGATAATATGAGTTTTCCACTTTGATTTGAAAGGACAAATATGTAATTTGCTTAAAATAAATCTGGAAATAAGTGGACACTTGGTTTTCTAAAAAAAAATCTTAGTGAGATGCATATTTTTAATGTAGCTTGTATTCCTTCATTTATTTTAATCTTAGCAAGCTATTCTTTTTAAATTCACTTGCCTGTAATCTACAGAAGGATAGAATTTTGAGTCTTAAAGGTAAATACATATTTATAGAATAAGTATCTATAAGACCACAAAGACAATTTAGTCTTCTTTCTTTCTTTCTTTCTTTCTTTCTTTCTTTCTTTCTTTCTTTCTTTCTTTCTTTCACTCTCACACTTAAAAATTTTAAATAACTTAAAAAAAAAAAACTGAAGTCAAAGAGGTCATGATATTGAGTTTCTATCAAGCATCACCATAACTGTAGCTCTGACTTCCAATCCTATCTCTTTTCTAAGAGGTTCTTCCCCAGTTCAAATCCATAACTTTTGGATTATTGAATGGTTCCTCTTTGTTTTCTTCATCTGTTTAAAGCTCAATTGAAATTCTTTATTTTCTAAAAGGTAAGATTGTGTGGATATGTCTCAGTCAAAGACAACTTGAAGCATCTTCTTCCTCAGGAACACTGTCCACCCTGTTGAGACAGAGTCTCGTTCCTGGAGCTCAGCAGGCTCTTAGTGGTATCTCTCCACCACCCTAAGGTTTTTATCTGGGATTATAGCTATGTTGACAGCAGTTTGTGCCATAGTTTAAATTATTTATACTAATGTCCTAATGCATTGTGTTGCTTTTACAATGAAATGATATGATCATGATTAATTGATCTCAGAGTATTCTATTTGATGTTTTAATATTTAATGAAATTCCTAGAGAAGCCAGGTCTTTAACGTAGGTATTGGAGGCAAAGCTTCTGCAGAGGCAGCAGGAGAGATGTACATATTCTTCCTTTCCAGTAACCAAGATCATCACACCTACACCAGCATGCCAGTATATAACCTAATTTCTGTTTTCCCCAAATCCACATAATTCCTCTATTATTGGTACAGATCTTTCAGAGTAACACGAGAATAGTAGTCTTAAAATTTCTGCCACAAGCAATCTGATGCTGAAAGAAAAGCCTTTTATGATGTTAGTTTATGTCAGAAAGTTGCGTAGCAAGGGCAGAGCAGCTGAAAGCTCCGGGGCTACAGTGACTGTCACTGCTGGGGACGTCTCTGTACATTATGTGTGTTTTTGACATCCTGAAATGCTGGAATGCAGGGGCTGTTAGTTGTGTTTGCACCCGTGGCTCATTGGTTTACCAACCTCCTGAAATTATCAACCTAAACAGATACGGACAAAGTACTGAATTTTGAACTTTTTTCCATTTTCCGTTGGGATTATTTATTAGTCTTTGAGGGTATCAAAGGGAAGCTGTGATAATAGGTTAAGATAGCCCCACGATCCTTAATATATCTAAATATGAATGCAGGCCATGTCACAGGGCTCATTTCAGCTCCTCTTGAGTTCTCTTTTCTCCCCTTTTCTTTCCTGTGCTGCAGATCAAACCAGGCTCTGGCAAATGGTCTCCCACTGCCCTGTGCAAACCCAGGGAGCCGTCCCCAACAGAAACCTGCAGTGTCAGCATGAAAACGCTTTAAGCTGTACCTAAGGTTCTGAGATTAAATCCTAGTGATAAAACAAACAGTTGAGGTGATGCTGAAAACTGAAATTATGTTCACCACGTCTGAGGCCAAGATGGAATTTTCAAAATTAGGAAGTTTAAATCTGCTTAAAATGTTAAATTTGAGGGTCTGGGATATAGTTCAATCACCAGAACTTAAAAGCATCAAAGCAAGAAAGTCACTAGAAGAGTTCCTGGCTATTTTGTGTTAATAAATTTTAAGTTGATAATAAAAACCTATAATTTGTCTTATGGCTCAAATAAGCAATAAAGACTCATATTCTGATATTTTTACAAGTTTTGTCCTAAAACTGTTTATTATGTAACACTTTATTTCTGAGTTAGCAGATGTCATAAAGACAACTCAGTTGCTTATGAACTATGGAAACGTCT
Source organism: Microtus ochrogaster (assembly GCF_000317375.1). Lineage (NCBI taxonomy): Eukaryota > Metazoa > Chordata > Mammalia > Rodentia > Cricetidae > Microtus > Microtus ochrogaster. The sequence goes on along the minus strand of NC_022018.1, from coordinate 14,069,406 downwards.
GTGGGGTGCCCTCTTTTATATGTCACCTACCTCTGTGCGAACAGCTTCTTTCATATGGTTTGTTTTGAAAGTGATGGTTTAAAAGTGCTCCTAAACCAAGCGTTCTGAGTTAGAGTTTCTTGTTAGCCTCCTGCCTCCTGACAGTGTTGTGCTCCATTTCAGTGACACCACACTGGAGCTCAGTGTCATGCCAAAGGATGAAGATATCCTCCAAGTGGTAAGCTTTCTCCAAATAGAAATTGTTCATAGACATGAATATTAAGATGATTTTAAAAAGAAGGGGATTGCATCAAAAGAGTTTGCAGATCAAAACCACCCCCTGATTGACTCTTTCAGCAGTGTGTGGCTGTGTGCTTTATAAGAGAACGAGAGACTGTTGTCCATTATTGGAACTAAGTGTCGTTCATGGGACTGTTTTATAATTCTTCAGTGAGCTCCCCTGAAGCTGAGGCCTGAACCTTGGGCCTTGGGCTTGCTAAGGAAGCTCTCTGCCTCTGAGCTAATCCCCCAGCCTCCAGTTTCACAGGAGACTATTAATGTTACCATTTAGGATGAAATTCCTGAATAGTCAAGCCAAGTTGCATTATGAGTATCCTTTGACGCCAAGGCTAAACATCAGAGTGTGTACACACATCCTTAGGGATTAGAATTCTTCTTTTTTGATGTGTAAATTAGAGTTTTTAGAAAGTAGGTGCTAACTTTTCTTATAATTGTTAGCCCTTTAGAAGTAAGTGTTCATTGTGAATGGACTCTGCAGCTTAGTGGGAAATGCATTTGAGTAAGTGAAACAGTGTGGGCACGAAGTGGGCGTGTAGTCTAAAACACTTTCCTGAGTGCAAGAAGGTAAAGGACATCAAAAATAAAACTTTCACTCCAAATAATGTCTTCAGTGGACTTGGCAAGTCATTAGCGTACAGGAAGTGGTGATGATCTCTTCTCAGTGACTTGTTTTTAACTCACAGCTAAATTCAATAAAACAGGGATGTAGCATGGTTAATTAAAAACCCAGAGACCAATATTGGGGTTCAACCTAAAGGTCAGAAAAGCAAAACAGCCAGCCACTGGCTCTTAAGCCTCTGCCTTAGTCAGAAATGGCAATCCTGCGTCCAGGAGTCCTCAGAATGAGACTGTGTCTGAGAGCTGTCTCCTCCCATCTTGTATTCTTGTCTAGGACTGGGATTAAAGGAGTGTGTCACCACTGCCTGGTCTGCATGGCCGACCAGTGGGACTGTTTTACTCTCTGATCTTCAGGCGAGCTTTACTTATTAAAACACAAATGAAATATCACTACAGAGGGACAGTAGTTTGAATGTAACCCAACGAGATTTTAAACAGTTTTTTGTTAAGCAAAAGCATCAGTAAGGAGACCCTGAGGACTCATCTTATTTGCTGACATATAATAGATGAATTAGCTGATTCGTGGAGATGAACCCAAGTCTCCTCAAGGCATACTGGCTTTCTTTAGGAATGGCTCACTATTGGTCACAGAATATTCTTCCTAAGTATGTGGACTAGGGCCTGGGAGACTACAAAGAAACGTGTAGGTACAATGTAGTGACAGAATAGCATTAGTGAGTGAGACTGATGCTTCCGGTAACTAGACTAGAGGTGGAGGACTTTTCTCTAATGCTCTGTTGGCTCCAGTGCCACAGGGTGCTCTGTGATTTTGGTAAACCTGGAAGTGGAAGACTTGAGGATAGACCACCTTCAAAGCTAAGTTGTCATGAGCTTTAGTTACTTTTCCTTGCCAGCAGCAGGTACTGCTGGAACAGCTAGTATTGTCCTGAATTTCTAAGTTTGTAATTGAGTGCAGAATTCTGTGATAGATGAAGGATGACAAACAACTTCATGCAGCTGGCAAAATAGCTTCCTAATGAGATCAGGAAGTGGTGTGGTGGTGCACGCCTTTAATACCAGCATTTGGAGGCAGAGGCAAGTGGATCTCTGTAAGTCCAGGACAGCCAGGGCTGTTACACAGAGAAACCTTGTCTCAAACAAACAAACAAACAAACAAACAAAAATACAAAGAAAAATCAGTAGAAGAAAACTAGGTTATTCTGCTGTATAATTCTTTGCAGCAAGAATACAATAAAGTATAGTGCAAAGCGTTGTAAACATAGGGTGGCATGGCATACAGGTCTAGGCCCAGAACAAAGATTATGGTAGGCCAAAATCTAAAATTCACTCTTGAAAATATTTTACAAATTACTTCAATCATAAATTTAAAAACATGTACCCTCAATGATAAAAGAAATCTCCACCTTTATATTTGGTCTTAACTCTGATTTTAAATTGTTTAGAAATTAAAAGGGTGTGTATATAAAATATAATTGATGCATAATATGCATTGTTCTGTGAAGCACAATAGAATATGGCTACTTTTTGAAGCACAGTTTTTATGGGATTATGGACAAGCTTTGCCTTAATTAGGGTTTTTATTGCCGTGAAGAAACACCATGACCATGGCAACACTATAAAGGAAAATATTTAATTGGGACTACCTTACTGTTCAGAGGTTGGTTTAGTCCATTATGGCAGAAAGCATGGCAGCATGCAGGCAGTACTGGAGAAGTAGCTGAGAGTTCGACGTCTGTATCTAGGTGAGAGAGTGAAAAGGCAGGCGAAGAGAGAGGGACACTGGGCCTGACTTGAGCTTTTGAAACTGCAAAGCCCACCCCCAGTGACATACTTCCTGCGGCAAGGGCACAACTCTTGATGGGTCTATGGTGACTATTTTCATTCAGACCAAAACAAGCATCATTATTGGAGTTACTATAAATATGCAAAGAGAATCAAAGGGTTTTTTGTTTTTGTTGTTTGGTTGGTTGATTGGTTTTTAACCTTATATAGAAATATACTGTGTTTTGGTATAGATCCTGGGGCTTAACTATTTCACAGGGGACCTTGAGGCCTTACATAGTACTTACATTGAATTTAAATTCGTTTTTAATTTTGAAGTATCCATTTGGGTTTAAAAAAGAAAAACAACATTAAGAGTAGCTACATAAGCAATCTTAATGATACTGAAATAATATAATTTCAGGTAAATTTTTTTTCATACAGGATGACTTAATATTATCATAAAAGAATACAAACAAACACAATTACATAAGGACATAATTGCTTTGTTTTGCTTACGGGGTATTCTGTGCCATTTAATTGGTACCCACTGATAATTTAAAGGTTCCCTGATGTGTACTTAAAGCACTGGTATGTTGGACCATGATTACTTGTTGAAAGAGTTGATACTGTGTAACCAAGCACATGAGAAGAAGCACATCGTTACGGTTGTGAGCAAGTTGGAATTATCAATTCTCTTCCGAGAACATAAAGTTATATTTTCATACTCAGTGTTCATTTGCCTTAAAAGATTGCATATTCTGATTCCATCCAAGTGACCTGTTCTTATGAATATATGTCTTTCTTTATGGAGCCCAGAGCAATCTTCAGATGTCATGGGAGAAAAAGCATTTTGTAGTTGTGAGTTCTCTGTCCCTAACTTGTTTCCCCAGTATTCCTTGGGACTAGTTTGGGCCATATATTTATGCTTTTTGGATTGCCACGTACAGCCCTGGGTTATTCTCCAGTACAACAACCTTAGGAATAAAATACTTGTTAATTCCTCCATGGGTGGTTAACTGGTGAGACCATTTGTTCCCAAATTTAGTGACCAGAATTTCTGTGTAGAAATTTTGGCTACATCTAAAGAAGATAAACTTTTAAAGTATTTTATAGATAACGTTCCTCTTCAAATTTGGCTAAATGAGTTACCTTTGAATTATTGCAGAATGACCTTTTCAAGCATGTATAAAACCTGTGGGGGTAAAAATGGGCTTTTATGGGGAGTAAGTATGTGTATGTTCTCTTCAAGTACATTGTGTTTTATCTAGTGCAGGAGAGGTTTGCCAAAGCTTCCCAGTTTCCCTGACATTGCCGGCTGTAGGGACACAAACCCACTGCAGGAAATACTGCAAGAGTCCATGAAGCTCTCTTAGGTCATTTCGTGTGTGTGTGTGTGTGTGTGTGTGTGTGTGTGTGTGTGTGTGTGTGGCGCATGTGTCACAGAAAAGCAGTGACATGGACTTAATCAATGTGAAAAAACTAGGCTTGTTATGTACATAGCCAAGATGCATACTTCATGTTCACATTTACAGTGTTTATGCTATAAAAATATTACGGTGTGTGTGTGTTTATAAATTTAGCTTTGATTTCTCAAATGCACTCAAGACTGTTCTGTAATACCTATTACTACTACAAGTTATACTCTGGAAGTGACTTTTTATGTCTAGTTGATAGTTATTTAATAAATGAATAAAACACTATAAAAGACATTGTGTTGAAAGATCTTAAGTTTTGAATGAATATCTATTTAAACCAAAGAGTTGTTTCCTCCCGTCATATGGTGAAGTTGTCTGTAGTCAGCTGACAGCCTGTGGTTATGCTCTGATCTACCAGGAAGGAGGAGGGTGCACTATTTTAAATGCATAATAGAGGCATTCACTTAGTCTGGAAGCAGGGATGAAGGCGCTCAGGGGAAGAGAGAGGCAGCGATGCTGCTCGTGTTGAAGGGAAGCTTGCACATTATCAGGTAGCTGTGAATATTGGAGAAAATGCCTGTCACTAGATGTATTCTGCTTCCAAGAGTCAACGACAAATCCAATAAGAACCAGATAAGAGCTTGAGAATAAGATGCTCAGTGGATACTGAAGTTATTCTTACGCTCCACTGCCCTTTACTCTCTTGGTACCTTCCGGAGAAATCATTATAGGTGTATTTTTAGCTTGCTGTTTCCAGCATCAATATGACAACATGATTCTGTCTTTATATCAGTAAGCAGCTTCTACTGTGTTTTCCCATTTTCTGCTAGCTACAATTTACAAAGGATGTCACAGCACTGGTAAGAGATGCACAGTAGCCATTTCCTTGTTTTTTAAGTTATGTTCCATAGCGATTTGTCACAAGCCAATCTGTTACAATTGTAAGTTTGCTTACTCATACTAATTTGCAGAGCGTGTATGTAACACGTGGTTTTCCTTCCTCCTCCACCGTTATGTTTTGTTTGTACTCTAGAACTAGTGTTAAAGCATATTTATCTGAATTTTATTTTTTAAGTATCTCACCCTCTCCTTAATGCTTTGCCGTGATGTGGTAGCTGCACGTGAGCTTGGCAGGCTGTGTAGTGTGAGGGCGGGTGTGCTGCCAGGCAGGAGTTACTCATTTGATCGGGGTGACAGTCGCCACACCTGACTGCCCAGCTGCGCATAACCCTGTGGGGCATCCGTGAGCTCTGTTTGTGTGGAGCTTTTCTAATTAAATTTCAGTTCTTAAAATTTCGAAAGCATTGCTAGATAAATTTATAAAATAGAAAAGTCAGAGCTGCATGCATGCTTCTTAGTAATTGAAGTGCCTTGAGAAAGGCCAGTTTATCGAGTAATGTTTGCTGAACTTAAAATAATAAAAAGTTTATATTCAGAAAGATGAATTATCTTTTTCATATTTTTTGTTCTTAATATATGCTACCTAATTTCTCAAATCTGCACATTCAGTGACTTTAAATATGAAAATATTTAGCATGGCTGTTTAGGGACTTAATTTTCCGAGGTGATTTTTTTTTTTAAATTCTTTATAGTTAATTGACAAGCCATTTCAGTAAATGTTAAATTTGTTATAGTATTACCACCTTAAACAACAATGTATTTGGGTAAGACTTTTAATATTTTGACTTTCTTCCCTTGCAAACATTTAGAATCTTCTTTTGCTGGGATTTATTAGATAGTCATTTAACCTATTGACTGCCCAAAAATCTTAAAGCTTAAATGGAGAGATTTTAGAAATGGCGTATTATCTCTGATTGGTTAGGAGCAATATTATAGGTCTCATGAACCTCGTGGAACAATTAATGATTGCAGTTTGTATGTGTGGCATGTTCTACAGTTTATTCAGTTTCTTTAAGGATAATTCTTGAGGATATGCAGTGCTGTGCTGTGCTTTGCATGCATGTCATAGTAAGCATCATTCAGGGTTAAGGTAGGGCTTACTTAGTCAAATAGTGAACTACAAACATGAAAATTATTTGTGATACTTTTCTCTGATTTCCATACAGGCATATTCTCAAGATGCCTACCTGAAAGGCAATGAAGCTTACAGTGGCAATGCCCGTAACATACCTGAACCTCCACCAGTTTGCTATCCCTGGTTGCCATCCACTCCTTCTGCCACGGCACAGCCAGTTGAAATATCTCCTCCAGACTCCTTACCGAACAAACAGCAGACCAGTACACCGGTCCTGACACAACCTAGCCGGGCTTATAGAATGGAAATACAAGTGCCTCCATCACCAACGGATGTTGCAAAGTCAAACACAGCAGTGTGTGTTTGCAGTGAAAGTGTGAGGACTGTCATTATGCCTTCTGAGAAGGTGGTAGACTTGTTATCCAATAGAAACAACCATTCAGGTCCTTCGCACAGAACTGAAGAAGTAAGGTATGGTGTAAGTGAGCAGACCTCTTCAAAAGCAGCATCAAGAACCACATCACCGTCATCAGTTCCCACTGCCCACCTGAGTCATCAGACCACAGGCTCCAGATCGCTGGAACCTTCTGGAATTTTACTTAAATCTGGAAATTACAGTGGACATTTAGAAGGAGTCTCAAGTAGTAGACCTCAAGCTGTGGATTCTCCCTCTGTGTCTGTCAATCACTATTCCCCAAACTCCCATCAGCACATAGACTGGAAAAATTATAAGACTTATAAAGAATACATTGATAATAGGAGGTTGCACATGGGTTGTCGGACAATTCAAGAAAGGTTGGACAGCTTAAGGGCTGCATCTCAGAGTGCAGCGGACTATAACCAGGTGGTACCCACCCGCACTACTTTGCAGGTACGACGTCGAAGCACCTCTCATGATCGAGTGCCCCAGTCGGTTCAGATCCGGCAGCGCAGTGTATCTCAGGAAAGACTGGAAGATTCTGTGCTGATGAAGTATTGCCCAAGGAGCGCGTCTCAAGGAGCGCTGACCGCGCCACCTGTTAGCTTTAGTAATCATAGAACTCGTTCATGGGATTACATCGAGGGGCAGGGTGAAGCCACAGCCAGCGTCAATTCTGAAAGTCAGATGCCTGACTCAAATGGGGAACGAAAACAGACATATAAGTGGAGTGGATTCACCGAGCAAGACGATAGACGAGGTATTTGTGAACGACCCAGGCAGCAAGAAGCTCACAAACCTTTCCGAGGTTCAAATTTGACTGTGGCCCCTGTTGTTAACTCCGATAACAGGCGACTGAGTGGTAGAGGAGTGGGGCCTGTTTCACAGTTTAAAAAAATCCCACCAGACCTCAGACCACCACATTCCAACAGAACTTTCCCAACTACGAGTGGGATGTCACTGCCACGGGGTGTTTCACAAGACAGGTCCCCACTTGTGAAAGTCCGAGGCAGTTCTCTCTCCAAACCATCCTTCAGCCAGCACTCACTGGTGTCCACGAAAGACCAAAGGCCCGTCAATCATCTGCATCAGCATAGTCCGCTGAATCAGCAGACATGGTTCAGACCTGAAAACACCCTCGAGCACCAGCTGGGGACTGAGATGTCCCCAGGTTTACCCGGAACTTCCGCTAAGACAGGGCCTCAGCTCAGTGAGAACTTGGGAACTTCAGATTTAGAATTATCTACCAGTCCAAGGAATGGAGATTTAAACTTACAGGAGGCTGAAATTCAGCAGCCAGATGTGCTAGATAATAAAGAATCTGTCATCCTAAGAGAAAAACCTCCATCTGGTCGCCAGACGCCACAGCCTTTAAGACATCAGTCTTACATCTTGGCAGTGAATGACCAGGAAACGGGGTCAGACACCACCTGCTGGCTGCCAAATGATGCTCGCAGAGAGGTTCATATAAGAAGGATGGAGGAAAGGAAGGCTTCAAACACCAGTCCGCCTGGTGATTCCCTGGCTTCCATCCCATTTATAGGTGAGCTCATTCAGAGATGCTCCATAGTGTTGACTATGTAAAAATGTTTTTAGAAAAATGGGATTTATATTCCGTAAGCACAGACATTTTAAACTGCTTTTAAAGCATTTTAAGTGTTGTTTACTTGTTTGTTTTCAGTGCTGGGAATCAGACCCAGTGCCTTATGCGTACGAGGCAAGCGCTTCCCCAATGAGCCACAGCACCCCTCTCTAAATATTAAGTTGTGCTTTGGTCAGAGCCATTGCTTCTCCTCCTTAAAATTATTTCCATTAGATATTTTCCTTTAGAAGTAAACTTGCATCTCATGTTTTTTTGGAGACAGGGTCTCAGTAGGTAGCCCAGGCTGGCTTTGAACATATGGTTCTGCCTCTCCACTGGCCAAGTGGGCTTACGGGTTCTCATAATCTCTTCTTAGTTTTCGTTAAATCAGTTTCTACCATCTGTGGTCAAGAGACTCAATGGCCAGTTATACCTAGTTGTTGATCCAGGCATGCCCTTCCCTGCTACGTCAGTAGTCAACAGCTGCTGGGTCATAGAGGCGGGTGCAGGGAGGGACAGACTCCTGGGCAGGAGCTCCTATGTTGTCACCCACACGGGGGTGGGCCTTTTATGATGCAGCTGCCTTTGAGTCACTCCTGCTTCTGTAGGTAGCCCCCCACCCATTTTCCTGTAAGTAACCACTGGGGACTCTAGTAGTTCACTGAGGTTTTAAAAAAAAAAAAAAAAAATAAGAGGTAGGAAAGCTTTGAACATTAGTAATGAGCCCTGCATCTGAGCAGTGTGAAGCACGCTGTAAAGAGGGACCGTGCGTAGGTGTGCTGTAAAGAGGGACCGTGCGTAGGTGTGCAGAGGCCCTGCTTTGACACTGAGGCATGGTCTTACAAGTTTATGAAAGGCTCTCCATAGCTTTGTAATGTAATTTGTCAATTTCTTACATTTTTCTCTCTAGAGACACTTTAAGCTGTTGAACAATTGAACTGTCACGTAGCAGTATCCAAATCAGCTTAAAAGAGTCAAGAATAGTGTCAAGTTTTTATAAATCGGTTATTTTCATTGTGAGGAGAGTTTCAGCCAAAATTATACCCACATTCAAGTTTGTATCCTTACTGCCAAGCCTGCTGAATAGTTCTTGTTGTACATAGAATGTAATAGCTCACCTACATTGGTAACTGAGGACTAATGGTGTGTATGTGTGTGTTCTACAACCTGAAGCTACATTTCACAGGTCACTGAGATCTCACCAGAGTGACAGCATCACATTTTTTTCTGCGTTGTGAGATGTTAGAATAAGATAACATGGAATATATTTAGTTTTTAAGTGCTGGGAGATAAAATGAGAATCAACTATTTATTAAAAAGCATCCATTAACTAAAATACAGAGTAGTTGTCTCTACAATTCTGTGTATACGCATATTAATGAAAACAGAGCTTCTTACTGGATTATTCAGTAAGAACAAAATGCTGGAGTGGCGGGCGGTTCAGCAGCTAAAAGTGCTTCCTGCTTTCCCAGAGGACCTGAGTTTGGTTCCCAGTTCGCTCACACCAGATGGCACACAACTGCCTGTAACTCCAGCTTCAGGGGATCCATCTGATGGCCTCCATGGTACCCGTACACGTGATATATGCTCACATGGATGCATATACAAAATAAAAATTCAGCCAGGTGGTGGCAGTGCAAGCCTTTAATTAATTCCTCAGTTGAGGCCAGCCTTGTCTACAAAGTGAGTTCCAGAACAGCCAGGGCTACACAGAGAAACCCTGTCTTGAAAAACAAAAAACAAAACAACAAAATCAGACTTTGTAAAGAGAATAAAAGTGCTCACTGACTCCCTTCGTTGTTTTGAATACTTACTGAAGCCTTTCTCCTAATTCCTACAGAATACATCTGTTTTAGCACTTCTAAAGTTATACAGTGTAACAGCCCTCTTAAAGCCTACTCATGTAGCCTGTGGTCATGTGGCACTAGTTACACAGCACCAGGAGTAGAGGCCGAGACCTAAGGTTCTTTGACTGTTTTCCCACTGTGGGAAACTGTCCATCCCATGATCAACATCCCAGAAGTTCCCAAGCTTAAGGTGGGCAGCCTGGCACCTTCTGAGTTATTTACAGCATAGCCCAGCATTTATAATACTTCTGCTTGAAGTAAAGACACTGAAAGGAATATAATTTTAGTATTCATCTGATTTTTAGAAAATAAGCTTTCTTTTTACTTAACATATTTACCCTTTTTCTTTGATGCTTTCAGCTTTTTTATTAAAAAATCCGTTCTTGAAACATTAGATTCCAAAGACCTTGTCATGTTAAGTAGAGGTTGGAGAACTTTTATGTTCATTTTTTAATTCATAAAACCTCAGTACTTATTACTGGGCTTTAAATTTTATCCTACATGTTTTTCATTACCTATTGGTTATATAAATACACATTCTAGGGTGGTTAGGATAGATAACAAGATCCGAGTGGAGAGAAGAGAATGTATGCAACGCTCCCCAAAAAGCTTTTAGAGAACACAGATTCCATTAGACTGTGTTACTGAGAATTGTTTATTCAGCAGCCAAAGAAAGCAAAAAATGTTAGCTTCCATGGAAAATAAGTTTTTGTCTTTTTACTGTAGCAGTCTCCAAGTCATTAATATATTACTAGATGCTGGGAATTTCCTAGGGTTAGTAGATCTTAAAAATATTTGGTAGTACATTCTTTTGTTTAGATTATCTAATGGCGTCAGTGTACTATAAGACAAATTTTGGTATATGTTGACCTGTTTTGTGGTACTTTATTCAAATGTTAAGTAACAAGGAAAAAAATTAAGGCTTACTTTTGTGCTATCAAACCTAGAGGTCCTGTTATTTTAATAATGCTTTTTGTTACTTGAAAACATTATAGATTAATATCCTCACATATCAAATGCCTTGTCTTTTTCCCCAAATACCAATGTAGAGCCTGTTCACTTATTTAGCTGTCTGTCAGGCAGAACGAAGGTCTTCAGCAGGGGTTTCAGCCTGTGCATCATGATCGCTTTCGGGGTCAAATGACCCTTTCACAGGGATCACATGTCAGATGTATTTACATTGATAACAGCAGCAGAATCACAGTTATGTAGCAGCAATGAAGTAAAATGAAGATAATTTTATGGTTGGGGTGACCACAACATGAGGAACTGCCTTAAAGGGCCACAGTATGAGGAAGGCTGAGAACCACTGACTTACAGGAAGAAAATTCTCCACGTATTTTATTACACATTTATTTAGCTTGTAACATCAATCTTTTACTACACAATGTGGGAAAAATGCCAACATTTCATTTTTATTTTCTTATTTATTTTTTTAAAAAAGAAAACAATCTTTTTTCATTTTATGTACTGAGCCCAGTTCCCACTCCCTCCCCTCGTCCCATTCCCTCCACCTTCCCTCCCCCCACCCCATCCACTCCTCAGAGAGGGGAAGGCACATTGCTTTGAGGAAGGACCAAGGCCCTCCCTACTGTATCTAGGATGAGCAAGGTATCCATCCAAAGAGAATAGGTTCCCTTAAAGCCAGTACAAGCTGTAGGGATAAATCCTGATGCCACTGCCAGTGTCCCCACAGTGTGCCCCAGCCACTGTGTTACTATAACCCACATTCAGAGGGACTAGTTTGGACCTGTGCTGTTTCCTTCTCTGTCTGGCTGGAGTTGGTGAGCTCCTATTAGCTCAGGTAAACTGTTTTAGTGGGTATCCCCATCATGGTCTTGACCTCTTTGTTCATATTCTCATTCCTCCCACTCTTTAGTTGGACTTTGGGATCTCAGTCCAATGCTCCAATGCAGGTCTCTGCCTCTGTTTCCATCAATCTATGGTGACATTTAAGTTATTCATCAATTTGACTCCAGGGCAAGGCCAGTTTGGGCACCCTCTCTATTGCTTAGGGTCTTTGCTGAGGTCATCCTTGTGGATTCCTGGGAATTTCTCTAGTGTCAGATTTCTTGCTAACCCGTAATGGCTCCCCTCCATCAAAGTATCTCTTTCCTTGCTCTCATCTCTGTCATTCCTCCATCTTGACTATCCTGTTTCCTCAAGTTCTTCCCCTTCTTCCCTTCTCTTCCCCTTCTGCCTTTCTCTACCCACCTCTGTGCGACCAATTTTGTCAGGCAATCTTGTCTACTTCTCCTTTCTAGTTGGATCTATATATGTTTTTCTCAGGGTTCACCTTGTTACTTAGCTTCTCTAGGGTCGTGACTGTAGGCTCCTTTGCTTTACAGCTGTAAATGAATGAGTACATACCATGTTCATCTTGGGCATATACCCAAAGTATGCTCAATCATACAACAAAGATATTTGTTCAACTGTCTTCATAGCAACATTATTTATAATAGTCAGAACCTGGAAACAACCTGGATGCCCCTCAACTGAAGAATGAATAAAGAAAATGTAGCGCATTTACACATAAGAGTACAATTCAGCAGTAAAAAACAATGACATCTTGAAATTTGCATGCAAATGGATGGAAGTAGAAAAAACATCCTGAGTGAGGTAACCCAGACCCAACATTTCCTTTTTAAATCAGAAACTCTGGACTGCATAGGACCAAACTAGGGTCCTATGTATGGGTGACAGTTGTATGTTTTGGGCAGTCTGTGGGGCCTCTGACAACTGGACCAGAATGTATCCCTACTGTTTGAACTGGCGTTTTGGAACCCATTCTCTTTGGAGGGATACCTTGCTCAGCCTAGATATAGTAGGGAGGGCCTCAGTTCTGCCTCAAAGAGATGATGACTTTTAGATAGCCCAACAGCTATTGGTTAGCGTATAGAAATGCTGCTGTTTTGTATGTTGATGGCTATTTTTCTGTCCTGCAGTATGACCAAATTTATTTACTTGTAATAATGTAATGACAGTTATGTTGTTCTTGAGTTTTATTTCTAAGATAGGGTCTCAGCGAGAGCCCTGGATGAGTTAGAACTCTATAGCTGAGACTGGCCTTGACCTTTTTATTCTGCTGTCTTTACTTTCTGGGTGCTGGGATTAGAGGTGTGTGCCACCATACCTGGTTTCATGAAGAGCTAGGGATCCACCCTATGCCTTCATGCATGCTAGACAAGCACTTTACCCCCAACCTATGTTCTAATAGTTTTTTGATGGGGTCTTCATGACAGATGATCACATGTACCTGCAGTGGGAAGGCGGAGGGTGGGAAGAGGCGGGTACTCAAGTGTGTTCCTTATTCGGTGTGAGATACCTCCCCATTAAGTGTGCTGCCCACAAAGGCGGGTCTTCTTTCTTTAGTTATGCCTTTTGGAGACACCACCATAGACAACCCCAGAGAGTGTGTTTCCATGACGATTCCAAGTCTAATCAAGTTGACAGTGGAATATTAATCATCATAATAATCATGCTACCTGCATGATTTTTTAAAATTTTTTAAAAAATAAAAAGAAATGTTTTTTGGTTGTAATGGTGTTGTCATCTCTTAATTGGGCCTTCTCTTGTTTTCTTTAGTGTGACTAAAGGTTTGTCAATCTTGCTTATCTTTGCAGAGAATTAACCTTTTGTTTCGTTGACTCTGTATTTATTAAAGGATTTATTGCTTTTGGTTATATAATGGAAAAGTTACAATTTTTCAAACATTAGTTCTTTTTGCTAAAATACTGATCATTAAAATGATAGAAGATTGTTAGAATTTGCTCAGAATTAGTGTTTGACCGTCTGAACCAAGTGATCAAAATTCTGTTTTATATCACTGTAGTTTATTTGTAAAGGATTCTATTATGGGACATCTAATCTTATGCCTTATATATAGTTCTGCCCTCCTATAAGATTTTGTTTAGGCCGGGCGGTGGTGGCGCACGCCTTTAATCCCAGCACTCGGGAGGCAGAGGCAGGC
>NC_022018.1:14046310-14055477 GCF_000317375.1 Microtus ochrogaster | reverse complement strand
AAAAAAAAAAAGATTTTGTTTAGCTAAAATACTAGAAAGTAAATCGATGATGTTTTTACAAGAGTAAGAATTTAGAATGAAGTTATGGCTCACTAATTGGAAGACAGGTGCCAAGCAGGCAGGGCCAGTGAGGCTTGCTTTAGAGGGCACCATTGAATTCTGCTGTCTTGCTCTCTTAGTCTGTAAAGTCATGTTTCAGGATTTCGTTTGTTTTACAGGAAGTAGGATATGTAAACCGTTTACACGTATTAGCACATAATGAGCACCATTAATGTTAGCTGTCATGCATATATACAGATTGGTTTGACAAAAGGTGACGACAGACTTAGAGATGGTGAGAACTCGCAGCACAGAGTTTCCCATTTCTACAAGTCCATCTGCACACAGCTAATGGGAAAATCATGACTGACACCTGTCCTGGAAAGAAGGGACCTTTTATGATTTACATAAAAATGCCAAATAGATTAGAATGTCCTGATAGACTTCTTCTGGATGTTACATACTGGACTTTGTTATCTTGCTACACAAGTTAAAGACTTGTGTTGGGGGGAGTTGACAGTCAGACTTGAAAAAATCAATTTTTACATATGGCTGATTATTTGCTTTGGTCCATTTAGGGTCTTATACCTACATGCTTTGTTTGCTATGCTTGTTTTCATTTATACATTGTTGGGGGGATTATTCATTTTTATATTTTCAGAGTTATTGGCAGCACTACAGTAGTGGTTGTGTAAAGTGAATTTTAATAGAGAGCTGTGTCATTTTATTGGTGGTTTGATGACTGCTAAAACCTTCATTTGGCCTTTTTAGGTACAACAGTCAACTATGACATTTTTAAGGTTCAGTAATTGTTTTCCTTCCTTACAGACGAGCCAACCAGCCCTAGCATTGATCATGATATCGCACATATCCCTGCATCTGCTGTAATCTCAGCCTCTCCCTCCCAGGTCCCCTCCATAGCAACAGTTCCTCCCAGCCTCACGACTTCTGCTCCTTTGATTCGACGTCAGCTCTCCCATGACCAAGGTACGTTTAAAGTGATTCTGCACTGTACCTCACAAATACCTGGCAAACGGATCTTTTACCATTTAAAGAATCTGAAAGATCACTTAAAAAGTATGAATGCTGGGTCTGAATTGCAGAATCTGTTGGACCTCCCAGCTTAGATGGCCAGCACAACTCAAAGACAGAAAGATCAAAGTCCTATGATGAAGGGCTGGATGATTACAGAGAAGACACAAAACTGTGAGTCTCAGGCGTATTGTTTTAAATGTTTTTATGTAAATGGTATTCATTATGAGTTTAGCTTTTAAGGTTGTCTTATTTTTAACTTTGACATCAGAAATGCAAACTGAATAGTATCAAAGTAGCATCCAATTTATTTTAGAAGTAATATTTTTATTTGTTTATAGCAACATGCTTTTATATGTCATAGATGTAAGACGCTATTCCTCCCCCAGACTTGTAGCTATTTATAGTGGTTTTACATAATGAGGTAGGGCTATTACTCATCGTGATGATGTGTTCTTTTAAAATTCTGCTGATTATTTTTATTTTATTACTTGAACCTTCAAACATGATTTTCTAGTTCCTTTTCTTGTGGGTATTTTTATTGATACATTGTTTGGTTCATAGATTAGTTTAGGAAATGTTGACAGCGTTTATCAATTTAGTCAGTTTGTTTAATGTCCTTTTAGGCTTTCATCAGATTGTCATTTGTATTCTAATACAATTAGTTCTAGGACTAGTCGCATAAGAGCGGTTCCTCTGACATACGGCCAGGGCACAATGTTCCAGCTCAGTAGGAGTTTTCCTCATGATGCCAGGTTGGATATGTGAGCCATTGCCACGCAGTTCAGGCTTCTCTCTACACGGGCTATGCACAGCTTTCTTCAAAGATGGCAGCACTACGTGTTTCCTCACTTATTCAACACATGTACAATGTCTTAGACAATATTAACTTCCCATTGCCTTCTCTTGACTCCTCCATCTCCTGCTAAACTTTTTCTCAACTAAACTACACTTCAGTGTCTATGTCCGTGTGTCCCACTGAGTTCAGTTAGGGAAGCATGCCTGAGCAGGTGTGGAGTTATTTACCATAGCACGAACAGCTTACCAGTGGCCACACTCATGAACAAAATGCCCCCCCCCCCACCTGCTTGCAAGTAGCGGCTCCTCCTCACTTTCCTCCCCTCACTGGTGCTAGGTGGTGACTCTGAGTTTGTCACAAATCCACTTTGTGTCCCTTGTGTGAATTGAGGGAGGGAGACCGCGAACTGCGATGTTATTTGAATAACGCAGCTAGTGGTCTACTCTCTATTGGCCTTTAACTGCTCTTCTTCACTCACGGACATTTTTACCTTTTTTTGAGAGTAGTTAGTAATTCCAACGTCCAGCTCATGTCTGTGTCTGGTTTTATAATCTTCCGTATCTTGAAACTGGGTTCCTTTTTCGTTTGAATTGTCTTTTTTTTATTACCATTGCCATTTTTTATTGAAAGCTAGACGCTACAGATAGACAAAAATTTGGGTTAATTATACAGTATTCGTTCCCAGGGGTGGGCATAAACTGTGAGACAGGCTCTCTCCAGGAGTTTAACCCTTTCTTTCTAGCCTACTGGTAAACAGTTTCAGAGTCTCCTGGTACTTTTCAGGAAGGAGTTTGTATACCTGTTTCTCATTGCCTTCTTGGTTGAGGTGTTTTTTGAGAGAACAATGATATATTTAGTCACATCTTAAAAGTTTAATTATTTTGAAGAATTAATACTGACTTGTCTTCTGAAGCCTTTTCATTGACAGCATTTGTTTCTCCTATTCTTGAAAGCACTCAGTGTGGGTGAATGAGTGTATGCAATGGGGTGGGTTAAGGGGTGGGGTGGGTTAAGAGGGAGTGTCTCTGGCCTTCATGGACCTGCAGAGAGTTGATCATAGGCAAGAAGTCTTGTTTACCATTAACTCAGTAGCCAGTATTGGTTCAAACTTTTGGAGTCCTACTCTGAGTGGTTTATTTTAGGCATGTTTAAGCAAAACACAGTTTAGTGAAAACTTCGGGTGATTATCAGCTCAATCCTGCATGCACAACAAAACATACATAAACCTATGAAAATTAGACGTAACTACATTGAAACTCTTTGCTGAAGTTCAATGGGACACCTTACATAAGGATAGCTTCTATAGATTGACTGAGAAAAACCAGTTTTCAGTGTTCTGTGGGTGGGGAGTCCATTGTCAGAAAGTCTCAGACTACACAAAGAGTCAGCAGGCTAGGAAGCACATCTGCTTCCGCCTTCTGGGCAGAAAACAGGTTTTGCATTCCCTCTCTTGAAGGAAGAGCTCTGCATTCTTCACATTCCAGGTTCCCCAGTGCTTACCTGTGAACACCACAACCTGACCTGCCTCCTGCTGGTAGAAGGCACAAGGTGTGGCCAGCACTACCTGACAGCTTGCTGACTGCTGTTTTCATTAGCTGCATAGGGCAGATGAGCTGTAGTAGACTGCCCCCTGTAGGTAGCAAGCCCAGTGGTTAGCCCAGAGGTAGCTTTTCCTTTGATATAAAGAAATATGTTTTAAAAAGTTGCACACTTAAAGCAGAAAAAGCAGAAACAGCTGACCTGGCAAATGAAAGCTAAGAAAGCTGTTATCAATGAATTGGAAATGTAAATGTTTATAATTTAGCTTTTCTCACTTATATTGAACAATGAACATATCAATAGCATAATTAGGATGAAATGTCAAGTCATTAATTAATGAAAATTTAGTTGTAGTAGTCAGTTCTTACATAAAGAGTTTTTAATACTTACTGCACTTATTTATATACTTCTCCAACAGATCCTTTAAGCACGTGTCTAGCCTGAAGGGAATCAAGGTCAGTATTTAATATTTTTAAGATACCGAGTAAATGATCAATGTTTTATTTACCTTAGTTTACTTTAGTCCATCAAAGGAAAGTATGTATTTTCTCTTTTGGGTATTTTGTATTTAAATGATATTACTTTTTTACCCATGTCCACTGGATTGGAAAGATACATGAAAAAGTGTTTTTAATTTCTAAACATTTTCATCAAGTATATAATGCCTTACAAACATTGGACTGATTTTTCTCATTAACAACTCAAGGCCCAAATCAAAATGCCAAGCAGCCCTTCTGCATTTTATTTTCTCCTCAAAATCTACCTGCTGCTTCTAACCACATCTATACCGTCTTTACCCTTCCTCGTACTTCATTGAAAAATTAGGGATGACTAGACAGGAAAACTTTAATTTGCTGCCCCTGGAAATGGCTGGGACTGCATAGTTATTTCCTTTCTTGCCTTTTCCTTAAAGTCTTTGTGCTTGGAACATGGCCTTGCTGAAAGCCAGCAAGCACCCAAACTTCTGTGGTACCCATTCACACTTGCTTCCCCAAGCCCCATCCTCTTCTGCAAGGGTAGTCCTCCCGGTCCTTGTTTACTGCAGCCATCATCTGCTGTCTCTGTTACCCAGAAAACTCCCGGAATCTGTGTACCTCTCTACCACTCCCATTTTGTGCTTTTTATATAAACCTTAAAAACCACGTACATGGTCTCTTCCCCTCAGTTCACATACAGGAGAATCATAAGTGTGCCAAGGTTGCCAGTGACGCTCAGCTTCACAGATGGTGGTTGCCTGGGTTTTTAACTTGATACAACTTGTCAAGAATAGTTCCACAATTCCATCTGCTGCTTCTACTTCGTCATCTCTTCCTTTGTGTTCTGAGTCTTCTTTGCTGGCTCTTCTGCACAGTTAAAATTTTGGAATGTCTAAAGCTAGTTTCAATCTGTTTCTGTACACTGATTTCCTTGTTGATTAATTCTGAGGCCTCACGGAATCTGTTTGCTAGCCTTGGCTTCCTCCCAGAACAGCAGCTCATGGAAGCCACTACGTAACCTGACGTCTTCATCCACATATTTAGTAAGCAGCTCCAGGTTTGCATAGCTCTTGATTACCCTTATATGGTTTATCCCTTCTCTCCGTCTCATTAATTCCACTTTTATTCTCCCATTTGCTCAAGACAAACTGTTTCCTCTGTTTCCCTCCTTGACATCAGACTTGTCTACTCTGTGTCTAAACCATAGCCTCAGTGGTTCATCCCTCCTCATCTTCTCTCCAGTCACACAGTCATCTCTGCGTGGTTGTCCCTTGAAGAGAAACCACTCTCCATGGAACAGGATGGTCTTACTCTCAGGCTTCCTTCCCTTTCTACCACAGACAAAAGACCAGACCAACCTTTCCTTAGCTCTCTACATATTGAAGTGATAAGTATGTGTTCATCAGCCCATGCATTCTTCCTGAACTTTCCATCTCTGGCCTGTTATGGTGCTGCTGCGGCCCCACCAGCTTAGTCATCCAGTTCCCAGTCCCTCCATGTCCATTCTCCAGAAGCACCGATCACGAATGGCTAATTTCCTCACTCTGTCTCCAAGTTTTTGTGTCATTTTGTTTTAAAGCAGGATCTCATTGTATAGAATAGGCTGGCTTTGAACTTACTTTGTACCTCAGGCTGGCCCCAAACTCTGTAGAGTAGACATAGATTCATTTTTTTGTACACCCTAAGCTCCTCCCATTGCGGCCTCTTGAGTGCTGAGATTACAGGTGTCCCACTAGACTTGGCTTCTTGTTTGTCACCAATCTGTCTGTCCTTCTGTCTGTCTTTCTGTCCATCCGCCTTTGTGTGTGTGTGTGTGTGTGTGCGCGCGCGCGCGTGCGTGTGGTATGTCCAGCCCATTATCTTTTTCTGCCAAAATGTGACTCTATGAGACTAACGAAGTCACACTATTCTGTAGATGGCTTTTAAAAAACAATGGAAGCCAATTTGCCTTTTACAAAAAGGGCTAGAAGTGTTTCTGGTATGGTTTCTAACCCCAGAACTTTCCACAGTGTTTTACTTAGAACATTAAATATGACATTTTGCCAGCACGGTTTCTGTGTCTAACTATTTATATTTAGTGTTCTCTTGGCTCTCTCTGTAGATCACGGACAGCCAGAAGTCCTCAGAGGACTCTGGATCCAGGAAGGATTCTTCCTCTGAGGTCTTCAGTGATGCTGCCAAAGAAGGGTGGCTCCAGTTCCGACCTCTCATCACTGATAAGGGCAAAGTAAGTGCACTTTCTTAGCTCATGTGATACCAGAAATGAGGCCTGATGAAATCTCTTATACATATGAGGTTGTGAGGCTCCCAGGCATTCCTAAAAAGGGAAATCTCATCAATGGGGTCATTTTCTGCCTCTCATCTTGAGCAACAGCTCCATGTGGAGTATACTGCCTTATAGTGTGCCAGTATGAACAGGAAATCGAGATCTAAGGAGGAACTCTGTCTCTTTCTACCAGGATGGGTTATCAGAGAGGCCTCTAAGTCACTAGATAGCAATTCTCCTTACTGTCATCTAAAAATATTTAGCCTAGTTCTTTTTAATTTTTGTTTCATTTCATTTTATAAACACTGAATTATATGAATGTGTTTAGTGGTATCAACATGGTGCTTCAGTAAATAGAATCCAACCCAATAAAATCTTTGCATAAGAATTATTTTAGTGTTGTGAAAAAATTTAAATGTGCAAACATCCTTGGATATGGATGTTCCTGCTTTACCTGCAAAGCTGATAATTTTGGTGATGTCGTTTTCTGTCATTGTGTGTTGTTTCAGGAGCATTCCTTCTGGGGTGTTGATCATGCCTGTTTTAAAACTTGGGTTTTACTTGTATTATGGTTTTTGTTTTTCCTTTGTTTGTTTGTTTTTTTCTGGTCAGAGATACAGCTTAATGGTAGAGCACTTGAACACTGCTCTGGATTCAATCCCCTAGCACCAGAAGGAAAAAAAAAAGTATATTATTGGATTTCTTTCTTTTAGTTATGAAAATTCTTTGCTATTTTTGTGTTCCTATAATCGTTATTAAAAAAATAAAAGCAAACAGTTAATGGCCACTTTTAATACATTTCTGTAGCATGTATTTGGGTTTAGTTATTCATTTTGCCTTCCCATCTGAAGTTGATGCAAATACATTCCCTAATTGGTATATATGTGACATTAAAAAAAAGTACTACCTTTTGTTTTTTAGCTTTTTATCGATTCTTTGTGGATTTCACATCATGCATCCCAATCCCATTCATCTCCCTGTACCTTTGTGTCTACCCTCTACCCTGCTACTCCTTCCTATCCCCCTCCACAAATAAATTTTAAAAATAAGGAAAAAGAAAAATTCAGTGTGGGAGCTGTCCTGTCACACAGTGAGTCACAGTTACCCTGTGGTCCATAACTTTACTTGGAAGTGTTTGCTGCAGAGAGTCACTGGTCAGGTTCAGGGCCTCTGGTTTCTACTGCCCTATCGATACTGGGACAAGACCCTGATGTCCTGCTCCGTGGAGATCCTGACAGCTTTGGATCTGCAGGTCCACCCGCCTCACATGCTCCAGCAGTTCATAGATGAGGTGGATGCTGGGGTGGGACAAGTCATACCTTTGATTCTGGGCCTGGGTGACACCTGCCTTGATCAGCTGCCAACTTTCCCTCAACATTATCCCTGGGGTGAGCTCCCCAGCACTGCCTTGGCCAGCTCACCTGGCAGCAGGCAGCGAGGGGAGGGGTCGGTTCTCCTACTCTCGTGCCCTTGGGCCAACTTATCCACATCCATACCACCACAGCCATACCACCACAGCCATACCACCACAGCCATACCACCACAGCCATACCACCACAGCCACCTCCACTGTTTTGAAAAAGTACTACGTTTAAATTTTTTGTTTATTTAGATGGGGTCTCACTGTATAGCTTGGAACCTGCTAAGTAGACTAGGCTGTCCTCACACTCAGAGTCTTTGGCTCCTGTGTGCTCAGACATGAGTCACCATGTCTAGCTACACTTTTATTGTATGTTTAAGTATATCATGTGATTGTTCTTATGCCGTGGCAAGCATGTGAAGGTCAGAAAACAGTGTGTGGGAGTCAAGTTCCCTTGTACTTATGTGGGTCTCTGGATAGAACTCATATCAAGCTTGGTAGCAGGCAACTTTTCCCACTGAGCAATCTGACATTTTTTTTATCCTTCCTCTCTTCATGTGTCTTCAGTAAATGAGACAGCTAACCCATGTACATAAGTGCATCTGAAAGGCGCTGCTTAGTCCCCATCCTGTCACAGAGCTCTAGCCTTGTATTGCATATTCATAGACATGGACCACTTGGCTATTTTCCAGCGTGTTGGTGGCAGCATTAGGCCTTGGAAACAGATGTATGTTGTACTTCGGGGCCATTCCCTTTACTTGTACAAAGACAGAAGAGAGCAGACAACGCCATCCGAGGAAGAACAGCCCATCAGTGTCAATGCTTGCCTGATAGACATCTCATACAGTGAGACGAAGAGGAGGAACGTGTTCCGCCTCACCACATCTGACTGTGAGTGCCTGTTCCAGGCTGAAGACAGAGACGACATGTTAGCATGGATCAAGACTATCCAGGAAAGTAGCAACCTAAATGAAGAGGTATGATTTTCAAAGGATGTGGATGAAATTTGACACTTACTAAAGCATTTAGTAGATTATTTTTATAAAAAAATAAGATACAATATTTTCAGTCATTAAAGCGGAAAATTCAAGTATACCTACATTATTTGTATTTATTGAAAAAGTACTATTACTAAACAAGAAAAATAGGATATTCATATTCTTCATTTCTTTTCAGACATAGCAAACTGCAGGCAGGAGCCCCATGTTACCTTCTGAGGATTAGTGTTGTCCCTGGTACCTGTGAGGAGGGTCAGGACACCTCCATGGATACCAGTGTCTGTGGGTGCTGCAGCTTCTTACATGGCACAGAAACCTGCAAGAACCCTTTTGACCAAATTACTACCCACTTGTCCTAGATGCTGAAATTAGTATTGTTGTGGGCTAGGCTACAGCAAAAACATTTACAAAGACAAGTTACTATGTAAAGGCAAAGAAATGATTTTTTTTTTAAATGGAATTGTGTAGGTAAAAATATACTATATCCTGGTATGCTCATGGGTTTCTAAAGAAGCGTGTGTTATGAAAAATCATGCTATAAGGCATTTTAAAGTTAAGGAATAATGCCTTACATTTTTGAGAGTCTCTGGCTTATACCGTCAAGGAGTTGCTTTTGCAGTAAGAATTTTAATAGTCAAGGTATTTTTCTTTTCTTTTT
>NC_022018.1:14011825-14046210 GCF_000317375.1 Microtus ochrogaster | reverse complement strand
CTGTAGACCAGGCTGGTCTCGAACTCACAGAGATCCGCCTGCCTCTGCCTCCCGAGTGCTGGGATTAAAGGCGTGCGCCACCATCGCCCGGCTCAAGGTATTTTTCAATACAGTGGAAGTCAAGCTTCTCCTCACCCCACCATATCATTAGCGCGGTTTTCCTTGCACATTCGTCATGCTCCTTGTGCCTAGTGCTCAGTGCTCGTGGTGAGCTGCGTCAGCTGTGCAGCTGCACGTACGATTTTCCTCTTTTCATTCCCATTATTCATCGGACACTAAAAACTGAAAGGCTCACACCATGAGGACACCTCGCTTTGCTGCTGTGCCTCCTGCCTTGCCTTTGCTCTGTCGCTGCTCACTGCAGTCAGCTGAATTGTGTGTCAGGAAACTGAAGGGTAGATTTCAGCTTAAAACAGTTGCTTGAGCTTTTTAATCAGCATGCACAGTATTAGGACACATTATGGCATTTTCTTCTTTTATTTTTGTCTATTTTTTTTGTTTTGCTTTGTTTTTCGAGACAGTATTTATCTGTGTAGCCCTGGATGTCCTGGAACTCTCTCTGTAGACCAGGCTGGCCTTGAACTCAAAAGATCCGTCTGCCTCTGCCTCTGCCTCCTGAGTGATGGGATTAAAGGCATGCACCACTACTGCCCAACTACATTGTGGCATTTTCATATAAACTCTTTCTTTGTTGATCCCTTTCCCTCACCTCCTTTCCTTCTGGTCTCCTTCTTTCTACATTCCACTTTCATGCCATGTAACATTTTGTTGCCTTTTTCTTTCTTTCTTTTTCCCTACTCATGCTCCTGTTTGTAATTCCATGATCTGTACCCACCCTCGTACATGCACACATATGGAAATTAAAGTCTAGTTTCTGCATAGGAAAGAAAACATGTGCAATTTGTCTTCCTAAGCCTAGGCAACATAACAGTGAAAAGCAGAGAAGAGAGTCATTCAATATGGGTGTTGGCAAGAGGAACAAAGAGCTCTAGTAGCCTCCAGTCCATCCTTGAGAATCCTGCATGAGGGTTAGGTTTAGAGGGCAGAAAGGCATGCATAGTTAAGCAGTCCTGGTCAAGGTGTGGTCCTGTCCATCATCATTGTGGCTCAGCTTTGACAAATCACAAAATTGAGTGAAATCTCTTCCTGGGAGACAAGCCCCCTCTTACTGACATGGAGTATGATGTTAGCCTTTGCTTCTTTTAGCATGAGAGCCCCAGGACATGGTTAACTTTTTAAGAACCATTGTTTCAATAATCTGATAGCCAAAAAGAGCACAGTCTTTTCAAGGATCTTTTTTCCTGCCTGTGTGCCTACATGTATTTCATGGCACTCAAAATAAGAGGTATTTTTAAAAATGTTTGCAGACACATGACAGTGTGTAACCACAGTAACTATAAATAGTTACTCCTGTTTGCTCACCTTTGAGCAGAAAATAGGACAAAGCAGGTTCTTGAAGACCTGCCCCTCTTGATGCCACTTAACTCTTAACTCACTATTCCTACAAGTTAGTCATTAATAAATTCTGGTGTAGTTTTCCACTTTGACTCAGTAGTATTATTATTGAATGCTGATCATTCATTCTTGTATTAGAGATAAGCTGGCTTTGTGCTCCTCAATTATGCATTTTGCTTAGCATATTAATTCAGTACCTACTGAATCAGTGTTACCTAAAAACTAAACTGATATTGCATATATAAAGCAAACTCACTTGCAGGGGCACTTGAACCATTTGCCACATGGTGACAGCTCCACTGAGAATAAGTCATAGCATTTATATTAATAAAGTGATATCATAGCAAGCTTCAAACCTAGGGGTTACCCTCTGCCTCTAATAGTCTGCTAGCATACTTTCTAATGTTACCTTCTGCTCATTCTGTAGGACACGGGAGTTACCAACAGAGATCTAATTAGTCGAAGAATCAAAGAATATAACAGTCTGATGAGGTGAGAATCCCACCATACCTATGGTTAATTTAGATGTCAAATATGCAGTTGTTAAGAAATGTTCATTCCTTTCCGCAGCAAAACAGAACAGTTGCCAAAAACACCTCGCCAGAGTCTTAGCATCAGGCAGACTTTGCTTGGTGCTAAATCAGAGCCAAAAACTCAAAGCCCACATTCTCCAAAGGAGGAGTCAGAGCGGAAGCTTCTCAGCAGAGGTAACTAAGTGTAACCAGCTTACGCTGGGTTGTGAGTGTGTGTTCTCTCTTCACAGTGCTGTTTTTACCAGCAGACCCAGGGTTAGCTAGCTCGAAACTCATGGTAAACACGGAACAAGCTTATTGGACTTTTTCCTTTAAGGTGAGGCCCAACGCATCCTTCCCTGTAATCAAGAGAAAGGGAAGGAGAGCAGAGTCACATCTTTACCGATGTGAATGGCCAGGCGTCACTGTCAGACAAAGGCCGGTTCTGGTTCTTTCTGAGAGGGTAAAGAGTGTGTCTGACAGTCATGTGGCGGGGTGGAGGCATGACAGCGTCGAAGGAGAATTCTGTGCTAAGCGTAGACTGTTGTAAGACTGCAGTCAAGGCAGGCGGATCTCTGTGAGTTCGAGACCAGCCTGGTCTACAGAGCTAGTTCCAGGACAGGCTCCAAAGCCACAGAGAAACCCTGTCTCGAAAAACCAAAAAAAAAAAAAAAAAGACTGCAGTCAATGCAAGCATCAGTGAAGTAGCCTTTTTAAAGTGATTCTAACAGTCTTGTTTCCATTTTTTATAATGTCAATTTATTTTCAATAACAATCAAAAGATGATACCAGTCCACCCAAAGACAAAGGCACTTGGAGAAGAGGCATTCCAAGCATTGTGAGGAAGACATTTGAGAAAAAGCCAGCTGCCACAGGGACCTTCGGAGTTAGACTGGATGACTGCCCGCCTGCCCACACCAACCGGGTAGGAGACCCCAACCATTCGACCAGTCAGTGACCATCATAGCAGGGCCTGAGTTTACAGCTCTTTGGATAAAGGGGGTGCATGCTCATCTGGTCAGTGCTTTTCTCCCTTAGTATAACTGTGGGTTGAACAGTTTTTATCTTTAAGCTTTTTATCTTAACTCTGAACTAGAGTAGTAATTTAATCAGAAATGGTCAGTAGGAATTCATTTTCAAACTTTTGTACTGTGTTAAATAAAATGCTGGTTTCTTGTTTTGCAGTATATTCCATTGATTGTTGACATATGTTGCAAATTAGTTGAAGAAAGAGGTCTTGAATATACAGGTATTTACAGAGTTCCTGGGAACAACGCAGCCATTTCAAGCATGCAGGAAGAACTCAACAAGGGGATGACTGACATTGATATACAAGATGATGTAAGCTCACTTCTGTTTGAATAACTGATCCATTTTTTCTTCTATAATATTGACCACAAAAATGCTTTGTTTCTGTTTTGTATATCCAGAAATGGCGAGATCTGAATGTGATAAGCAGTTTACTAAAATCCTTCTTCCGAAAGCTGCCTGAGCCTCTCTTCACGAATGGTGAGTTAGTTCCCTCAGACCATGCCAGAGGAGAAGGCTCACTGTCTGGGGAAACCAGGGCATAATAAATCTAACCAGGAAAACAATATGAGGGGTGAAGAAATGGCATTTATCTCAGGTATAAATTTAATGAAAAGCATAATTGAGAACTGACTTTGTTCATTTATAGTCTTGATAAATTTTGGTAAAAAATCATTTGCAAAAAGTTGATCCACTTCAGTAAAATGAGAATAAGATCTATATTCACCTATGTTTGTCATCAAGCTAAGTATGTCATTGTTTCAGTTCGATTTCTTTGGTTATAAGGTTTACTTTCACGACCCCATGCTAGATACTGGTGTGAGGTGGGGATAATGGACAGGTTGAATGAATGCTAGACAGTAGCTTTGAAGAACATTGAGAGAACTCTTCTCTGTTTCCTGGAAAGGCTTGGAGATCATTAAAAACCGTATCTAGGGGGCTGGAGAGATGGCTCAGCGGTTAAGAGTATTGCCTGCTCTTCCAAAGGTCCTGAGTTCAATTCCCAGCAACCACATGGTGGCTCACAACCATCTGTAATGAGGTCTGGTGCCTTCCTCTGGCCTTCAGGCATACACACAGAATATTGTATGTATAATAAGTAAATAAATAAATAAATATAAAAAAACCGTATCTAGCATGTAAATTTCAGAGATTTATATTTTAAAGATAGACAAAATCTTACACATTTAAAATTGTGGTTTAAAATTAAACCCTGAGTAAAGGGGACTGCAGTTGACCTAAGCAGGTTAATTTGTTCTCTTGTTCCTACCACTACCAGATAAATACGCTGACTTCATTGAGGCCAATCGTAAGGAAGACCCTCTAGATCGGCTGAGAACGTTAAAAAGACTAGTAGGTATTTCTTTTTATTTGGGGAGGTGCAATTCAAATACAGCATTTAAATCCATTCTGAAAATAATATGTTCCAGATCCATGACCTGCCTGAACATCATTACGAAACACTCAAGTTTCTTTCGGCTCATCTGAAGACAGTGGCAGAAAATTCGGAAAAAAATAAGGTACGCAAGGTACAGCCTGTGGAAATACACTCTCAGCAACCTCAGTTAGAGGGTTGGCCTTCATTGCTCTGTGCTGAGAACTCAGAGGAAGCCTAAGAGGCATCAGACTGGACTGGCTGGGTCCTTCTGAAGATCGCACAGAAGCAAAGGCCCCACAAACAGCCGCTGTCACTCTTGTGAAGGGCACTTATTTGGAAATGTGTCACTTGACATCCATCCAGCAAGAAAAATGGGAGAGTCAGAATTTTATTGTTTTTAGCTTTCAGTCACTACCTTAAATAGGTGGCATATGTGCATGGTAACCCAGCCAAAGGGCAGCAGATGATCCATGCTGAAAAAAAGTGTTTTCTTTAGTTTCCTGTTACACAGTGTGAGATTTTTCTTCCTTTAACACCACATCAGCACACACCCACAGTTAGCTAAGTATTCTCAGATATTCAGTTCATGTTCAGGTTTTCTCGAGCAGTTTTTTTTTTTATTTTAATGTCTTTCCAGTTATTTGTTTAAATAGCTAGGTAAGATCCACATTGTATTTCACTGATCCATTTTAGTCTTTATTTTTCATCTTTTTGCTTAATCAATGAGTGATTGTTACCCAAGTCCATTATATCAGGAGGTTGCAAATGATTCTTCTTCTAGCTTGGGTCATAATTTGCAGTTTTGTGATGATCCTGTGATGGAGGAAAAAAAATGAATTCTAGCTGGAGTATTTTCTAGTTGATTATCCCTGACGGATGGCGTGGTCCAAAGTTCAGTAGCCTTCCTATGTACCAGTGTCAGACATACTGAGGAAGAAATCAGGGAGCAGTTCCACTCACCGTAGCCTCAGAACTGAATCAGTTAGCGGGTGTCTATGCTGCACAATTTCTTTTTGCTGTTGTTGGTTGTTGTGTTTGTTAGGTTTGTTAGGGTTTCTATGCAGTATAACTGTCCTGGAATTTGCTAGGTAAACTCAGGCTAGCCTCAGACTTAGAAATCCTATCTCTGCCTCCTGAGTGCTGGAATTAAAAGCGTGAGCCTCCACACCTGGCTCAGGTTTGTTTTTTGTTTTGTTTTGTTTTGTTTTTCGAGAAGGATCTCAGGTAGCTCAGGCTGCCCTTGAACTCAGCTTTGGAGCCTAAGTGTCCGCATCCTCTTGCATCCTCCTGCCTCCACTAGAGCCATAGGCATAGGCCACCACACTGGCTTCTTAGAGTTTTTTCTGGATTAATAGTGAATTTGAAGACAATATGGTACTTTATTTTCTTGACATTTTCTTAACCTAATTTTTTGGATCTAAAGACTTAAATGAAGCCATAGGCAGGAATCTACTAAATGTTTGACATTAAGCATTTGATGTGGTAGATTTTTTGGCTTTGGGCCATTCTTGCCATACCAGCACAGGGGTTGGAACAAAATAACTGAATATTCTAAGAGGAGACACAAACATGGCCATGCCCAAATCCTTTCTAATAGTCCAGGAAAATCCTAAATCTAGTAAGAGTTTATTTTTTGTTTTTCTTCCATATGTTATGATAACACTGGTTAAAAGATGAGTGACATTTAGGCTCCTTGTCTGGTAAATTACATACACATGTTGGTGCCTCCCAAATAATCTAGTAATATGGGATCCTGATGATTAATTTTTTTCATACCCTGATGAGTTCTAAGATTGGCTAAAGTTTTAACACTTTAATCAAACCTTAAGCTCAACATAATATAGACACAACAGGACCCGTGACAGTCATGATTAAACAAATTGGGAAGAGTCTGTCAGTGACTATGCAAGCTGATAAGAATCTCAGGCTAAGAAGGCAGGGAGCCAAAGCCCAGAACTTGAGGAGATTTGGATGAGGTCAAAGTTCATCAGAAAAGATATTTCAGACTTGTTTTCCTTTGTTAAAGATTTTGATGTATGACACAAAAGAATCTGGAACCTTGCATTTATTCCCAAGTCCTTTGTCCCTTTCCTTCCAATTCCCAAGAGGAATTCCTTATTCTTTTTTTTCTATTCAAAAATTTACACTTCCTCCCTTCCTCCCATTCTCCTCTTGCTTCCCCACTCACCCTCCTCTCTCCCCCTCCCTCCTTAAGAGAGGGCAAGGAACCCTGCCCTGTGGGAAGTCCAAGGCCCTCCCCCCTCCATCCAGGCTTAGGAAGCTTTGCATCCAAATAGACTAGGGTCGCAAAAAGCAGCCAGTACATGCAGTAGAAACAAGTCCCAGTGCCTTTATCAATGGCTTCTCAGTCAGCCCCCATTGTCAGCCACATTCAGATTCTTTAATTTCACTTTTTTCTTTTTTGCCCCCAACCAATCCAGATATCTTTGTTAACTAAAACCAGTTGGTTTGATTTCATACTAATCAAAGATTCCTTGGAAAAACACAAATAATCAATTATCATCATCCATTATCATTTTAGGATTTGCTCAGAAAAACCCTAAGTAGGAAGAATTTGTTTTTCTTTATCCATTCTTTGTGGTTTTTATCAAAAAGAACTTTCCAGAAATAAATTTCAGCAACTCAGTGCCAGACCTGCAGTAGAGGTTTAATCTAATTTTTCACTTTCCTTTTCTTCAGATGGAACCAAGAAACCTAGCCATCGTTTTTGGCCCAACTCTAGTGAGAACATCAGAAGACAACATGACCCACATGGTGACACACATGCCTGACCAGTACAAAATCGTAGAGACCCTCATCCAGCATGTAAGTAGGCACTGCCTCTCTTCCTGAAAGGCCACTTCCATCGCAGCTGACGGCTGGTAGGACAAAGGCTGCACCTACTTTCCCCTCTGACACTTCCCTATTCCCATTCTGTTCCCCGAGGTAGAAATACACTTAGAGGGTTATTTAATTATTCTCACTTTTTTATTTTAAATTTTAGCATGACTGGTTTTTCACAGAAGAGGGCGCTGAAGAACCTCTCGTAAGTATTGTCGGTGCGCATGCTCTGCTCTTTTCATGTGGGACACAGGCTCCTTCTTGATGCCATGACAGTCTTGATCTTCTGCCTTGTGTGCTCTTGTCAGCCTTGTGCCTAGGAAGCAGGTCTGTAGTGCCCAGTCGCTGATCTGATGAGCGTGTAACTGGTGCCTACTTCACCATTAGTGGCATCTAACCAATGCAAAGTTAAGCCCCTGCTCCACATAGCAATGCGTATCTTCTAAGTGTTGTTTGGAGAGATGGTGAAGAGGTCTTTGTTTGTTAACCACAGACGACAGTGCAGGAGGAGAGCACAGTAGACTCCCAGCCAGTACCCAACATAGATCACTTACTCACCAACATCGGAAGGACAGGCGTGCTCCCCGGAGATGTACCAGGTAACTCTTGTGTGGGCAGTACTGACCTCTAGGTTATTTGACATTCCTGTAACATGAAACAGCAACTCAGCCATGAGTAGCAATCCACTATGAGTTCTTTTCTTTCCTTTCCTCTATTTCCTTTCTACTAATAAAACTGCGATCTGCCTTTTCTGATTGACCTCACTTACCTTCCAGTGACTATAATGCCATTGACAGTGCATGGAGTAGTGATGTTCGTCAGAATGGGAAGATGAGAGCAATGAGCATGCAAACCACTGTTTTGTTTTGTTTTGTTTTTTTTAATTCACAGTTTCCATGTAATAGTCATCACAAGGTAAAACAGATATATGCTGCTGGATATGTGGTTGCTGTGACGGCAGAAAGTATGGTTAGACTGAATGCATAGTTCTTGGTTGGGGCCAGTTCTGTGAGAGCAGCATGCCCCTCGCAATCCAGTGTCATCTGTCACTAGAGATGTCACAGTCTAAGTCACTCTACTGACCTTGATTTTCTTCTTTCTCCTACTGCCACCCTAATGCTTGGTTAAGTATTAGTGTTTAATAGGCTCTTGATGGAAACGTCTCCTGCCAAACTGTTGCACTAATCTGGCATGCTATTTCACACAATGTTCTCCCTTTGTCTCTAGTTCTTGTTTTGGCTCTAAAGGGCTTTTTCAGCACTTACTGACACAGGCAAATCTATACTGATGTTGCACAGGCGAAGTGGGAGGAGTCTATCACACGGTAATGTCACTAGTGGATTCTGTGATGTCCCTGATGGACAGCTGGAACTGTAGGAAGAAGGAGGATTGCTGTCCGCACTGTAGCTGCCTTGTCTGCAGAAACCCCCGGTTCTTGTAAATGCAAACACAGCTGATCTGTGGTGTAAAGTCTCTCTTAAGAATATTGTAAACAGATCACTGCTACTCTCTTAAAAGTTTTTCTGCTGTCTCTTGTTATTTCTGAAGCGGACCCTGAGGAGAAATAGCATGGTATGGTCCACCGGTTCTTAAAGTCATAAAGCATTTAGCCATGTGTTGAAAGGGGCGTGGCATGGGCCCAGCTCATTAATTTTGAAAATAATTTTCCCAATATTTTAAAGATAAAATTCTAAAATTGATATTTATTCTTCATCATGCTGGCCCCTTCCTACCCTCTTTATAATTGTATATTCTGAGTTTTTGCCAGACAGCGAAATTATGGTCTCCATTTTTCCATTTCCATAATAGCATTTGTTAATAGATACTTACAAACCTGGTAGCAATTTAACCAAACTAACCAAAAGGATCCCTGACTGCACGGATGTGAAACTGGGGGTGAGCACAAAAATAAGCATCATTTAACAAAACCAAAAGTGACCTGGGAGCAAGGCCACCCTAATGCCTCTGTCGTGTCCATTCACATCTGGGGTGTGTTTATACAAATTCCAATCTGACAGTCTGACAAAAATCAACATGTACCAGTGTGAGTGTTTCTATTTGTAGCTAGGGCAGCCGGCAGTCTGGAAAGTCCTGCATTGTGTATCAGTTTCAGATGCAAGATGTGGGACATGATTTTAAATGGTGTTCAAGCTTCCTCATTGCTAGATTCACTATTTAGAAAGATAGACACTAGTATTCCGTTTCTGTTTAGCACAGGGCTCCTTGCCATTCCTCTCATTGAGCTGGTTCTGCCTACAATTCACAGCATCCTTTCATGGCGGTGGCTTTCTGTGGTGCAGCTTGCATCTTTGTGAGCTCTGACTATCCACTGTATTCTATTGTTTTGAGTTTTGCTTTCACATTTTGTCCTGTGCCTGTCCTCTTCATAAGTTTTGCATTGTTTGTTGAAAATGGTGAGGCTTGGCTCCCACTAACTGCATTTTATTTACTTCCCACAGATTCAGCTACTAGTGACTCAACAAAATCTAAGGTGAGTTGTGTATACAGTTTGAAAACAAACACTTCATCGTGTTTTTGTATGAGAGCTTTTATCATTAACATACAGTTTGTACTGGAGCCAGAGTAGTGAAGTCCAGTGTGAGAAGAAGTTAATTTGGAACAGAAGAAGGCTGGAGAATACAAGATCTTGAGCTGGAAGATTGCAGTTGTGGGAACAGTTTAGCATGATGCAGACAGCAATGGCTTGATTACATTGTTAAAAATGTACTAACATGAAGTTAGGTGGGGGTGGCTCACGCCTTTAATCCCAGCACTCGGGAGGCAGAGGCAGGTGGATTTCTGTGAGTTCGAGGCCAGCCTGGTCTACAGAGCTAGTTCCAGGACAGGCTCCAAAGATGTAATGAAAACACAGAGAATGGGATAAAGAATCTGCATAAGCCAGGATGATGGTGCAGGTCCGAGACAGGAAGATAACCTGGTCTAACCTGGCATTGCTATTACAGTGAGATTCTGTCTCAAAACACACACACACACACACACACACACATATAAAAAGATCCTTCTAGCACAAATTGGACTCAATGGGTCATTTAAAAAGAAAAAAAAAGGACAGTTATGAAGTGGATCTGTGAGTCTGCGAGGAATGAGGGATCAAAGTACCTGTAGAAAGGATTTCCGTGCATGGAAAGGTGCTGGAGTAATAGTTTTCAAGTGTGTGCTTGCATGCTGTAGTGCACGCGTACAGGTCAGGGGACAGTGACCTGAATCGCTTCTCTCAGCTGGGTGAGTCCAAGGGATTGGATGCAGGTTGGCAGGTGATTTTACCCACCAAGTGACTTCTCACCTTTCTGTTGCTGTGACAGATACCGTGACCTAAAGCAACTAAGGGGAAGAAAGACTTTATCTCGCCCTCTGCTTTCAGGTTGTTGAGGGAAGTCAGGGCAGGAACATGAAGCAAAAACCACAGAGGCATACTGCTTGCTGGCTCACTCAAGGGCTTGTGCTTTTAGCTAGCTTTTTTACCCAGCCAGGACCACGTGCCTAGAGATGGTGTTGCCCACGGTGTCAGAGCCATTGCAACTCAGTTAGCAGTCAGAACAGTTCCCACACACGCTTGCCCATAGTACAGTCTGACCTACGCAACCCCTCAACTGAGACTGCCTTTTCAGGAGACTCCACAGTTGCCCAAGTTCACAGTTAAAGCTGATTAGCACATCCACTGGGGCTTTTGTTTGTTTAAACATATATTTACAATCCTTTTTCCTTAAATTCATTGCTTGCTCTGTGTGTGTGTGTGTGTGTGTGTGTGTGTGTGTGTGTGTGTGTGTGTGTGTATCACTCGGGCCATGGACACACAGACTTACTTAGCTAATTATAATATGGATGACACCACCCTAAATAGTGCAGCCCTATCTCCCACAAACCAGAACATTCTCCTACATAATCAGTCTGGTCATCATTGGCAGGGCACTAACACAAGCATAATACATTATTGTATAATGTATTTTTTATGCAACTTTTCCAGATTACCTGAATATTCTTTTAACCCCTGCTCAGGAATAATCAGAAATCATCGCTTACATTCGATTGTCTTGTCATGTCCCTGGTCTCCCTAGAGCTAGAATACGTCCCAAACCTCTTTTGCTGGATTTCTATTTGGAACAGGGTCTCACAGTGTAGTCCGAACCAGCCTGGACACATACTCCAGCCTCAGCTTCCCACGTGTTTCACTATACCAGCTTCAGGCGATAAACTTTGAAATCAGAAAGACATGCTTGAAATCCCTACCCCCTCACTAGACATACACCCCTTTCCCTGTATGTTCATGTTACATTGTTTTGTACTAAGCCTATAACATATTTGAATTTTCACTGTTTCCAAATTGTAAAAATCAGACTTTTTCCCCAACACACAGAATTAGAGAATTTAAAGGTGATATAATCCAGGTGCTTCTTCTGTGACTGGTAAAATCGAGGTGTGAAAATGAATTCATCCTTTGTGTCCTGCAGAGCAAGCTGGAGACAGGAGGCCAGTTCCTCCCTCAGCTCAGGTTCAGGCATGGTCCAGTGTTAAAGAGAACATGGAGGAAACAGGAGCAGCCCATAGGAAGGCACTGTGGCTGAGAAGTCCTTTACCGTGTAGAAAAGCACAAGCCTGCTGATCTGTGATTTGTGTTTTTCATAGAACATCTTTCAGAAGACATCAGGATAGCAGGCTAGCTTGTTTAAGATTTCGTTTTGTTTTGTTTTGGTACTAGGCATGTATTTTCTGATCCATTACTCTACATGCCTTCTGCTAGGCTCTCTTTGCTGAAGATTGTGTTCTAAAAGGAAGGGCTAATTTACCTACCCACCAACCACTTACTTGGCAGGCAGACATTCCAAACAAACTATTTAAATAGCTGTCATCAAGAACTTCGTCACGTAGCACGTGACTCTTACATTAGCAGTGCACTGCAGTGTTTTGGGGTAAGAATTTACAACTTTTTGAGTAACTTTATGTACTTTGAATTTTTTACTTTGCTATTACATGAGATGAATGAAGCCTTTAATAACTTGATTTACCCAAGACAAATCCCTGAAGATCCAGTCTTGGGGAGCTAATGGGAACCAGACTCCCCTTAGCTGAATGAATACCTCAGGTACAGTACCTGTACCATAAACTGTCCACAGTCATGCAAACCTAATCATGTCTGAATAGTAAGTGTCAGAATGCTGTTTACCTGTTTCCCTTTTGGGTATTTGAGACAGGATGCCACTGTGTAGTTGGGGCAACCTTGGGACTTGTCCTCTTTCTGGCAGCCTCCTGAGTGGTGTGATTACAGATGTGCACCATCACACCTGGCAGAATATCTCTTAACTTCTCTACTTGTAGACCAGATAAAGGAAGTAGGACTATTTGAGTGTTATGGGTGGGAAAGACCAATGAGGAAATTAATAGGAATTGGGAACCCTCAATTTCCCTAAGCATGAACTAATTCCCTGAAAGAGAAATGTATCTGTTATGATGTGACAAGAAATGGGACTGGTTATTAAATAAAAAAAAAAACTAACATTGACACAAGTTTAAACGTGAGTATTAAAAAATAAGCAGACGATGTTGTGGATCATCTGGGCTTTGGTAGACTTTAACTCTAAGCCAGCCCTGCCAAGACTCTGGACAGTGTTCATGACCTCATTTTTCTGCTTGCTTCCTAGGGCTCTTGGGGATCAGGGAAGGATCAGTATAGCAGGGAACTGCTTG
The DNA here is from genome assembly GCF_000317375.1 of Microtus ochrogaster. Lineage (NCBI taxonomy): Eukaryota > Metazoa > Chordata > Mammalia > Rodentia > Cricetidae > Microtus > Microtus ochrogaster. The sequence continues at coordinate 14,033,292 of NC_022018.1, read as the reverse complement.
TGTCCTCCATCTTCGCAGCTGCTAGTCGTAAGAGGAAAAAGCCCAAAGAGAAAGCCCAACCCAGCAGCTCTGAAGATGAGTTGGACAGTGTGTTTTTTAAGAAGGAGAATGTGGAACAGAGTCACAATGAGATTAAAGAAGAGTCCAGAAAAGAAAATGAGGTATCAGGCAGAAAGCAGAGGGCTGTCATTGCCAAAGACAGTAATGCCAAGAAAGACACTGGTGTATCGAAGGAGGAGAAGAAAATGCCATCCGAAGAGCCCTCCCCACCACACAGCTCCAAACGCAACAGGTCACCAACTCTCAGCAGTCGCCTGGCCGTGCTGAAGGAGAGCCCCAAACCTCTTCTGACACAGAAGCCCCCCTGCGAAGAAACAGGGTCTGACTCGGGCACTCTGCTTAGCACGTCTTCCCAGGCTTCACTGGCGAGGTCCTCCACCAAAAAATCAACCAGTCCAGAAACCAAGCACAGTGAGTTTTTGGCCAATGCTGGCACCATCACCTCAGATTATTCTACTACATCATCAGCTACCTACTTGACCAGCCTGGACTCCAGCCGCCTGAGCCCCGAGGTGCAGTCAGTGGCAGAGAGCAAGGGGGATGAGGCCGATGACGAGAGGAGCGAGCTGGTGAGTGAAGGGCGGCCCATGGAGACAGACAGCGAGAGCGACTTCCCTGTGTTCCCCACCGCGCTGACTTCCGACAGGCTGTTCCGAGGGAAGCTACAGGAGGTTGCCAGGGTGAGCCGCAGGAACTCAGAAGGCAGCGAAGCCAGCTGCACTGAGGGAAGCCTTACACCAAGTTTAGACAGCCGTAGGCAGCAGTTCAGTTCCCACAGGCTGATTGAATGTGACACGCTATCTAGAAAGAAGTCTGCTCGCTTCAAGTCAGATAGTGGGAGCCCTGGAGACACTAGGACCGAGAAAGAAACTCCTGCCCTGGCCAAAGTGTTTGACGTCATGAAGAAGGGCAAGTCGACAGGAAGCCTCTTGACACCCAGCAGAAGTGAATCCGAAAAGCAGGAGGCCACTTGGAAAACAAAAATAGCAGATCGCTTAAAACTGAGACCCAGGGCACCAGCTGATGACATGTTCGGAGTTGGGAATCAAAAACCTACTGCCGAGACAGCCAAAAGGAAAAACATCAAACGCAGACACACACTCGGAGGCCACAGAGATGCTACTGAAATCAGCATCCTGAGTTTCTGGAAAGCGCAGGAGCAGAATGCAGACAAAGAGTCCGAGCTTTCAGCTGTGAATCGGTTAAAACCCAAGTGCTCGGCCCAGGACCTCTCCATCTCAGACTGGCTCGCCAGGGAGCGCATCCGCACCAGCGCCTCAGACCTGAGCCGAGGCGAAGGCCCCGAGTCACAGGCCGAGAGCGCCAGCATGCCGGGCACACCCGCCAACACCCAAGTACCCCTCTCTCAGCAGTCCGAAGCCAGGGGCGCTGCTAGCACCTTGACATCAGCTGGCGGGCCCCCTCTTTCCACACCACCACAGTCACCTGACCAAATAAACGGAGAAAGCTTCCAGAACATGAGCCAAAATGCTAGTTCTGCAGCCAACACCCACCCTCACAAACTGTCTGAAAGTCCCAGTACTAAGGTGGAGCCTCCTCCCTGTCTTTAAGCTGGGTATGTCCACTCTAGAAAGAAAAAGCTACTGTTACACAGTTCGGTAACTCTGTAAATATTTTTCTTGTACCAGAATTGTTATTATGCAGCCTTGGTTTGGGCTGGATTCACCATTTTGCACTGTGAAATAGCTTTACAGTGCATTACTACAGCCAGAAGAACACACACATACATGTAAAGGTATATCAGATAGTTGTATACAAATAAGCAGGGTGTTTGTTACAACTTACTACATAGTAGATTCCCCAAATTACCGAAGAAAAATCGCTGGCTCATGCCACAGAATTGTCCTTTTTGTTCCTCACTAACAAAAGTGCCTATGATAAAAGTACATTTGATTTTTAGGGTGCCATATTGTTGAAATTAGATAACTTACATTGAATAAATGAATGCGTTTTACCAGTAACAAATTTCATTACCTTTACCGGTTTTAACACAGGTGGATACAGAACCTCCATTCTTTAGTCATTCCATGTGGATCTGAGTTTTATATCAAACTTTTAATACATGTCTGAGTTTTGTGTGACTTGAATTTTTAATCTTTCTGTAAAATACGTAATAACTTAAATGAACATATTCTATGTGTATCTTTTCTTCAGATACCAGATTTGATATAAATGTTGTAACATAGATGTGTAGATAGTGGATCCTGGATGGAACTGGCTTCTTCCTGAGAAGAATATAATTCTGCATGAGGACTTAAATCCAAACCTGTGTCATGCCTGTGTGCATACCCAATTAAACACTGGAAATAAAAATTGTTTTGGTGAAGTTTTCCCTGTTGGGAGCTGTCTCTATTTTAACTGTTGCCCATTTGTATACTGTTTAACCCATTTTATATTATCTAGCCCTATCTTTTAAAAGTTAGCCTCTGTGTTTGCACAGTCCTTCCTCCTCTCCTCTCTTGCCATGGCTGGGAATGACTGCTTAGGAACGCTTATGGCGGCCTCACTTCTGTGGGTCAGTGGTCCTTAGGAACTGGAGCTGCAGCACTGGGCGCTGCTCGCCTTTCCTGGAGAAGCATTGAGTAAAGAACTGTACTTCCCAGACATGTAGCGAGTTAGACTGGAACTTCTGAGTCACCTGTATGAGCAGTGACAGGCATGTAGCGAGTTAGACTGTGAACTTCTGAGTTACCTGTATGAGCAGTGACAGACATGTAGCGAGTTAGACTGGAACTTCTGAGTTCGCTCCTATATGAACAGTGACAGAAACACTTCCCAGTGTAGCATATTATAAATAATGCCGCCATAAAATCTAAATATGTGAAGATTTGATGAGCACGGAAGTCACTGGAGCCACAGATTCTCAAAAAACTTTTTATAAAAACATTTTTATAAAAAGTTTTCTAATTGTTCCATTTCACAAAACGAAATTATGTATATGTATGTATTTGTGTATATATAAAATGTGTCACAGGCTACATTCCCTTGTTATCAGAAAGGAAAGGAATTTGTAATAATGCACACTCAGCTTGCAGTTACTTCGACACAGCTACATTATAGAAATTGACATCAGTCATCAGGCACTGTTGCTGTAGCTGTGGGCACAGAAGGCGCAGTGAAGGCTATGCCGTGTGTGGCTGCGCCAGCAGTAATGTGATTTTCTTTCTTATTTTAGACATGGTCTCACTGTGCAGCCCTTACTGCCCTAGAACTTGCTGTGTAAACCAGACTGGCCGGGAACACAGATCTACCTGCCTCTGCCTTCCAAGTGCGGAGACTATAGGTATTTGCCACCATGCCAGCTGGATGTGATTTTTCTTAAACAGATATGCTGTCAGTAAAGGTCTGGAAAAATACACTTTTTGTGTAGTTTACACAACAAAAGTAAAAGTATATTATTGAAACTGTCAAAAACATCTTTTAGGCATTTTGAAAGGCTGGTTCAAGGCTCAAATGATTGTATTTCAATCTGTCCTTGAATTAATTATGTTTTTGGATTTAGTTGGTTGTGTATTTTTTAAAATCCCTAATATTGTTGATTTTTTTCCCCAGGATTTTGTTCTTTCATTTTCTAATATATGCATTTTAGGCCTTTGGACTCTTATTTTTGTTATTAACTTAAAAATATTGGCGAGAAAGATGGGGAAGTGGGTAGGATGTCTGCCCAAGCCCCACAACCTGAGTTCTTTCCCTGAAACCTACATGGTGGAAGGAAGGGAATGAGCCCACATGTGTGTGCACTTGTACACACAGCATAGTGTAATAAGGTCAGCAGAGGACACTTGGAGAAGTGTGGATGCAGAGAACAACTCAGACCATCATGCTTGATAGCAGCAAGCACCTTTACTTGCTGAGCTGTTTTGCTGGCCCATGACACATTTTCAATGGATTTTGATGTAAGTTATACGTGTTTGAAGAACACATGATGGGACTGATGGTTTTTGTCCTGGGTGCCAAGTCCAGGGCTGAAAATGCAGTTTTCCCACTGGTCTGCGGTGTCATCTTCTGCCTTCTGTCACTCCCCAATACATGTGCAGGACTGTCTGGGGCTCAGTATCTTCTCTATCGCTCTGCTTGAGTCCCTGCTCATAATACATACTTTATAAATCTTGATGGGGAAGTTTTTCTTCCCATTGCTTCTAAGCCAGTCCACTGCAGCTGCTATAGACTTGCATGTGAGTTTTCTACTTTAATACATTATATTTAACTTGTTCCCTTTTATTGGAGGAATAGTTTTTGTTCTTTAATTTCTCAAGTTGGATGATTAAGTTCATTATATTTTTAGTCTTTTCAAATCCCAATAAAGTTTATAATTTCCTTATGTTTATAAGCTATGTCAACTAAGTTTTAATTCCAAGTGTCTTTATAGTTTCATGATTTTTTGACAGATGGTTGTAGAACTGCCTTTAAATGTCCAAAGACGTGACATTTTTATAGTGTATCATTTTGAGAAATTTTTCTGAATTCATTATGGTAGAATACATAGTCTGCATGGTCCTAGTTCTTAACATTTGGTTGGAGTTAGTGTACAGTCAGTTATAACAATGTTCTGTCTTCATTCACAGCAGGCATGCCACTCGGAGCAAGCCTGCTGTTGTGCTGGTTACCGTCTCCAGTTCTTTCTTTTCAGGAGGAGGCGATGAAGTCCTTTGTGATAGCATGAGCTGTTGACATTGGGTGCAGCCATGCCAAGGATGCTAATGTGTCACATCCTCATGGGGGTAGCAAAGCCTTCCCCAAGTCTGAGTGTGAATGTTAACTGTCGGGAAAATGTCTACTTAGCCCCGCTCCCCAGTTGTTTACATCCTGAAGACCGCATCCCTACAGAGACTAATCCTACTGAGATTAGCTAAACCTGCCTCTGTTCAGCTTTGTATAACCCGCCTCCTTATTCAGCTGTATATAACCCTGCCTCCTTGTTCAACTGCACATAATAGTGGCCTCTATTATATCGGTTCCTGGAGCCATGCAGGACATGGCACTTTTCTTCTTGCTGAGGTTTTTTTATTTATTTTTATAGGTTTCAAATTGCTGTGGACTTTCTAGCTAAGGATAGTTGGGATTGCATGAGTAAACGCTAATCTTTTTCTTCTGGGTTAAAGTCTATTTTGTACTTGTTCTTGTATTTGTTTAGTGAAATTAGCCTTGTTCTGGTTTGTATATTTTCCGGTCTGAGCCTATTTCTCCATTCTTTAATCCTTATCCTTTCTCTACAGCTTTCTCTAATAGCTTTTTCTGTTATCCTTATAAATATAAAAACCTTTATGTTATGTTACTTTTTTTAAGTAGTCAGATAAAGCATCTTTCAACCTCAATAATCAGTCTTTATCTGTCGTACTTTCTCATTGTTCAATCATCTATCCACTTTCTGTTGGTTTTTATTATGTTTTCCTCACCTTTTATTTTTACTTGGATTGAGATTTTCTCTTTCCATCCTTCTCCTATTTCTATCCTTTTAGTAAATCTAGAAAATTCAGTATTTGCTCAATGGTTGTGTACTGCTCTTGCAGAGGACCTGGGTTTGGTTCTCAGCACTCAGTTCTGTAACTTCAGTTCTGGGGGGTGAAGAGGGCTCTGATGCCCTCCTGTGGTCTCTTTGAGCACTTACACTCACATGTACATACACACACTTTAATAAATTTTAAAAAGAAAAAATGTAATATGCATACTATAAGAAATTTCTTTAATAGTTGATGTAGAGACTGCTTGTTCATTTCCCAGATGCCCAGAAACTATTACAGCATTGTTTGGCATATTCCTAGCTAGCTCTTAAATCTTAAATGAACTCATTTCTGTTAATCTGTGTATTACCACAAGGCTATGACCTACCAGTAAGGTTCTGGCGTTCCAGAGTCTTTCTCCTTTGGCAGCTACATGGTGTCTCCTTGACTCCACCTACTCTCTCTTTATATCTCTGTTCAGATTTCCCACCTGGGTTTACTCTGCTAAGCTACTGGCTGAAACAGCTTTATTCATTATCAAATAAAAGCAACAAATATTCAGAAGGACATCGCACATCTCCCCTTTCTGTCTAATTAAAAAGGAAGGTTTAATTTTAACATAGTAAATTACATATAACAAAACTGGTATCAAGCAAGAATTACACTTAAATATTTAGTTTACTTGTATCTGGAAAGTTTCATATCTAATCTTTTATCATAACTAAGGAAAGCTATAACTATATCTGTTTTCAACTCCACCAAAGACTCCAGAAGGATATAATATTATCTAAGTAAACAGGAAGTGCATTGTAAACAACTTCTAAAACTCTAGAATTGACAGAGTCATCTCACTGCCTGGACAGTCACCCAAAGTTCTTCTGTAACATTGGTTCATCCATCTTCAGCCTACAGGCCCATAGTATCTGGCAGACTTTTCAATGAAGCAGGAAATTTGAAAGGCTGTTTTGCCTCTATTGGCAATTTGTCAGTCACTTTCTTCTGTGTCCTGCAGAATGTCTAACAGACTCTTCCATGAAGCAGGAACCCTGAGGGGCTGTCTCACCTTATTTAGGCAAGTTTAGCAGTCATTTTTCTGTGGGTCCTAAATGTCCATTTCATACAGCCAACCATCAAGCAGTCCAGACAAGAGCAGTTTCTTGCCTAAATGGCTAGCCTTCTCAATTGAAAGCAAATTCCATAATGTGTTTCTACGATTCCCATCAACCTCTCTGAAGTAATTGGTGCTACCAGAAGCAGACATGTCTCACTGTTGATAAAAGTTTTAAGTTCTTAAAACATTTTAAATGCCATATTCTGTAGGTCTTTTTTTTTAAGATTTGAAGAATAGCTATCCATCTGAAATATATCTCTATACATCTAGAAAACCTAACATGACTACAAATTTGACTATTTTAGATGATTATTAATCCATAATTTTTAATTATGCATTAAATTTTTAAATGATCTGTATAAACATACCTTTAACAAGAGTAGAAATATACATGTAATAAAATTGACATTAAATTTGTATCAACAAACCAAAATCTATATCAATGCAAAGCATTTATCTCTATATCACATACCCCCTTTTTAAGAAAGAGATTGACTGTGATTTAACTATTTATACCTAACCTCTTTTCAGTGAAAACAAATAATTATAATAAACAATCATTTGGGGAATTTGGGCATAATTTTCTCCAAACTGCTTCTGCTGTTTGTTAGGCCAAGTATTTTTAGGGTTCATGGAGACCTTATGGGGGGAGGTCTTGTTCCATCAAACCACATTTGCCTGGAATCTTCTGTGGAAACAAAAGCAGAACCTCTTTTTCAAACTAACATATTCTTAGACTCAAATTTTGAAGTCAAGATACCATTAAAATATATATGTTAGTTTAACTTAGCAGCCCCAAAAATCAAATGTCTCTCTGCAGTCAAAAAATTCAAAGAAATACAATAATTAATCAAGACTGTATTTTCATTAAGTGGCTTTTTTCTCTTTTTAATATTTTATTATCTTTACTCCTTTAGTCTATGATTTTCTGTACTCTTTCATAAGCCCATGTACATTTATTCAACACTGTGACCCATTTAGAGGTCTATTTTTTTTTTAATGAATCTGCCTTTATTGTATATCTGTAATCATATTTTGACCAGGAGTGTCTTTTTTTATTGCTAAGTAGATGTGGCTAGAACCAACTCCACCAACTACTACATGGCAGAGACATGTTTACCAGTTCTGTGAGCCATGCTCATCACCCCAGCTCCAGGAATGCAGCAGGTCTATTTTGCCATTAAGCAATTTTTAGCATTGCTCACAGACCCCATGTAAGTGCTCTATAACAGAACCATCATAAACCAGGAAGCCAGCTCTTAAAGTAGCTGGGCAATTTTTGCTGCTAATGCATAGTCAGGAAGCCTTCTCTTAAAGGAATTGCCCCTCTGCTTGCCTCTAGTAAACAGCCCACCTGAGAAAATGCTGCTGCCAAGAAACCATGTTTAACTCTGTTCTTTTGTGTCTAGCATTCCTTTCCAAGCTCTCTCTGGTTTTATGTGGATGTAGTTGGCCCACATTGGTCCTGTTAGTAAGCAGACTATTCATTCCAGACTCAAATAATCACACAGAAACTATTAATTACAACACTGGCCAATGACTCAGGCATATTCCTAGCTAGCTCTTACATCTAAACTCATTTCTGTGTATCACTACAAGGCTGTGGACTACTGGTAATATTTTGGCATTCTAGAGTCTCTTTTGGCAGCTATATGATGTCTCCTTGACTCCACCTACTATCTATCTACCTATCTATCTATCTATCTATCTATCTATCTATCTAATGTTCAGATTTCCCATCTAGCTTTACTCTGCTAAGCCATTGACCGAAACAGCTTTATTCATTATCCAATAAAAGCAACACATGAAAAAGGATATATACATCAAGTTGAGAGCTTTGCTCTCAAGCAATACAGAGACTGTTCCTCTCCAACATCTTCCAGAAATTTGGTTTTTGTTTTCTACTCCATGATGTGGACAATGTTCCGTTTTGATACAGTTAGGCTGATACTTAGATTTACTTAACTGGCATGTCACTGAGCATTGCTTCCTGTAATCTAGATTAACATTTTAAGAACATTTTCATGGAACCTGAACTGTATCTTTTAGAAATTTCTTTAGTGAAAATCATTCATCATAAATATCCACTGTTTCTATTTATCTTTTTGTGAAATTATTTTGCTTTTTGTTCTTGAAAGTACTGTGTTGCTGGTGGTGCAATAATAGGCTGAAGCAGTATTTCCTCTTCATCTGGAGATGTTGTTGTTTCCTGGTGCTGCTGCACAGACTCAGCAGTAAGTTACTGCCTTTTAAAATCCTCCCTTTGCCAGTGTTCTGAGGCTTTGGCACAATGTGTGTAGGGTTCCATCTCATTATCCTCCTGAGATTTCTGTGGCTTATCAGTTCCATGCTGTTTTTGTCACCTTCCTTCCGTACACTCTGTCACCTCCTTCAGGAACACTGTAGAAATGTGCTGAACTTACTCCCTCTTCTGCCACATCCTTTCCCTTCCCTTCTTATTCACCTCTCCTTCTGCCACTCTGCCAGATTTCCTCTTTTGCTGTTTCACTTTTAGCTCTGTCTAATCTGCAGTTAAATCTGTTCAGCAAGTTTTAAATGTCACTTATTTTGTCTTTCTCTAAAAATAACAGCATTTTCAAAATGACCTTGTCAGCTTTGAAATACCACTTGTCACATTTACAACCATCTGTAAAATGAAATCATTTTATTTTAGTATGAATCCCAGAAGCAGACTACCTGCCTGCAAATCTGAACATTGCCATTTACAGAAGAGGTGGGTTTCCACCCTTGGATTCTGAGGGCAGTAATAATTCCTCTCAGAGTTCATATGTGTTGTTATTATTGACATAATTCAGCTGTAGTGCGTCTGGTTGTTTAATCTGACTTTTGCTGAGGGAGACCATTTTTCCTGAAGCACATACCCAGTTTCCACTTTTACTGTAATCAACATTTGTCATACAATATTGAGTTCAATGTACCCAAATGATGCTTGTCCTTTCCTATGTTTGAAGATACCCAGAGGCTACTTCTCAAGACCAACAGGAAAGAGGGTTTATGCAGGCATTTTAATGAACATTTTATCTTGTCACAGTAGCCCAGAATCATACAGGATTCCCAGGAAAGATTTTTTTTAAGGAACTATACATTAAGAACCAAAGAGTTTATCAATGACTGCTGCTGGGAAGCCAGGCAACTTCAACAATGCCTTTTTTGCAGTTACAAGAAACTATAACCTTTGCTATAAATATCTGTATATTTAGACTAAATACTGTTTCCTCCTCCAAAATTCAGCTTCTCTTTGGTCTCAAGAAGCCAGAGAGAGCACCTTAATTTATAAATTGTTCATTAGCTGTTCATTTTGGCCAAGATGTTTTGAAGCCTGCACTAAAATTTTCTTTAAGATATGTTGACATATTTACAACATTCTAAATTCACTATGCTCATAAACTCTTAGGAGAACTATGTCATCGTTTCCTCTCCATTTTCCGTAAGCAATCTACTCTGAAGACCTAATGTAGCCCCAAAAGACTCTTTAGCTGCAGAATGAGGAAAGCCATGGCTTTGCTTACAGACCCCAGCGTCCTTCAGGGTTGATTATTTACTGGCAGACATTTCCCAGCCCCACTTTGGGGAAGTATCACTTAAAGGGACTTGTCCCTAGTCAAAGCAAAGATGAAGAAAGTAATCTTCATGCTGGTGGATTTCATGAAATGAGTGGAGGTGTTTAGTAGTGGGAGGGGGGAAGGAAAAAACAAAAACCAGACTTTTCTTGTAAGCCAACCTCAGTGTAGTATGACTTTGTTGTTTTGAGTCAGGATCTCACATAACCCAGGTTGGCCTCCAACTCACTCAGTAGCTGAGGATACTCAGCTGTCCTAGAACTTGGTCTGTAGACCAGGCTAGCCTCAAACTCATAGAGATCTGTCCGCCTCTGCTTTCTGAGTACTGGGATTAAGTGTGTGCCACCACCACCCAGCTTCTAGTATAGTTTTTAAACATTGGGAACTAGTAATCTTTCCATCCCTCTAGCACACTTTAGTAGACACTGCAAACAAAACCTCTTCGGTTACAAAGTTTAGTCTTTCCTTCCCTGGGCTCCCTGTCCAGCTGAGGGGGCAGCAGGCTGGGGACCACTCCAGGCCAGCCTTAGTAGGTCCCACCCCGATGTCTTCCCCCCCATAATGTTTTGCAGTCATGCCTCCAGCTGCAGCTGATTGCTTTTCCAACCCAGCCCCTGTGTCATTATTTTCCATCTCGTGTGGTCTCAGCAGACTGCTCGCCTGTGGCCGTAAGACAGTGTTCAGAGTGAATAGAAAGACGTCACATTCAAGTCAGCCCAAACTGTTCTGAAGTCCCCACCCCTTAGAGAGCATGTATGTGCCTGCTTCCCATTCACTCAGCCCCTCCAGCCTGTGCCTGGCTGTCACTGTTGCAATGATTGATCCCCAGAGCACTATCCTAACCCTTGGCTCGACTAAAATCTCTTCCAATGGAGGGGGCCTACGACTTTTGGCCTCTCAGCCCCACACCGCGTCTTTAAGGATAGATATGGGAGAAGTCCTATATTCTAAGAGGAGCTATAGGAAGGGCCAACCTGTGCTTCAGCAGCAGGTTCTCTCACTTTGGAAGAATCTTATTTCTAAAAAGTATAGCATTGAAAATCTTCAGGTGACTAGATTTTATTCAGATGACTAATACCTAGTCAATGTGACAAACTTTAATGCATGCCTCAGCCTCCGTACAACTAGCTGTGGCCACAGACCGGGCTCTTGCTTGCTATTTACAGGAGGGGACCTTCCCACCAGTTCCTGGAAACGCACCTTCCCCTTGGTATGGACTGACCACAGTCCAAGACTCTTGAACTTGAAGCTACCTCAAAATGAAAGTCTTGCATAGTGGACCCCAAGTTCATGTGCCATGGACTGCCACCCAAAAATCCCTACCTCTCAGCTGATGTACAGGAGAGGAATAGATATCTCTCCTTTTCTGCCATTCCTACTTTTGGCCTCATCGTGTGCAGCTGCCCATAGCCCTGGGTGAGAGAGACATATGTATGGTGCTTTAGATGGGAAAAAGGTCAGTTGTTTTTCCAAGTCTATGTGACTAGGAACAAAAATCTCTGAACTTTAGAGCTTAGAAAATTTAGAAATACCTACCCCCTATAAGATATGCTAAGAGCACAAAGGAAAATAGGAACATCAGGTTAGTATTATCTGAACAAAGTCTAGTCACTTGAGGATTTAAGACATATGTTCTTCCTTAAAAATAAGATTTTTTTTCCAAAATGAGAGAATTTACTGGAGAAAAAAACTGAGAACATACAGAACTAAGATTATTTAAACACTTTTTTCTTACTGTGTAATTTAACTGTGCTTTTAATTGCTGACTTGGGCCATTTTCATAAGCTGTCTCGGTTTCTCATAAGATAGTAGTCCTAAGAATAAGAGTTCAGAGAGAGAGAGAGAGATTGAGAGAGAAAGAGAGAGAGAGAGAGAGAGAGAGAGAGAGAGAGAGAGAGAGAGAGAGAGATGCTGACCTCCCTCAGGGAAAAATGTGTTGATTTACACACAATTTCATTTTCTGGTAATTAAAGTCCTAGACACTTAAAACATACCTGTCAGGGTTTCTCCAAAACATAGTGTACACCTCGGTTCCTATCTGAAATTCAAACAATTGTTTGATTCATGCTAATTATTTTCTTAAAACAGTCAGTGAGGCAGCTCAAAAGGTAGAGATACTTGCTGACGAGCCTGACAGCCCAAGTTCAGTCTCCCTAGGGCCCACCTCGTCCCACAGGCTGTTTTCTCATCGCCATCCACGCCTGTGTGCACGTGTGCACACACACACGAGAAATTTTTCTGAATAGCAACTAAAAAAATGTATGTGTTGATAAAAACTCCTGAGAGGAGCAACTTACATGAGAAAAGGTTTACTTTGGCTTGTGGGTTCAGGACTTTTAGTCTGGCTTGGCTCCATGTTTGCAGAGGCCTCTGGTGAGATGGTATGTTATGGCAGAAGAGCACAGCAGAATAACTGCTCACTTCTGAGCAGAAAGCTGAGCCCCAGTGACCTTCCTGCAGCTAAGCCCCACCTCCTTCTGATCCTTCCAGCTATGCCTTATCAATGGATCAACACACTGATAACGTCAGAAGTCTCCTGATCCAGTCACCTCTCAAAAGATCAGCTGATGCCCAAGCCTTTAGCACAGGAATCTTTTCAGGAGACTTTTAGAGTCATCCTATATTTTCCCAAGTCTGAAGATAGCAGAAGGGTGTCCAGTGCTGCCACTGAGTTCTTGCATCCTGGAACTCCCTACACTGGCTTTGTAGATGTGGGCTAGATTCCACTTAACCCAGTCTGGCAAGCATTTCTGGTGACTAAACGTTTGCAAGCTTCTCACTGACATTAGTGACAGCCTATAGTGACTCGCACAGTCACTCCGCTTCCGTCCTCCACACTCTTGTTACCACAGGTCGTAACTGCCGCTTCTCCAGTGCCGTTCGTTTCCCATTGTGAAGACATGAGGTGAGGTCTGGGTTGAAGGAACACCTCTTCAAGGCAGTGCTTGCTCTTTTCTATGCTAATTCATCAGCCGAAGATGGCCTAGCCGAAAGCCATTTTCATCCCATGAGCTTTGGAAGCCAACCCTGCGGCAGAATAACATGCTCACTGTGAGATCCAGAGTGACCTCATAAGGCACAGGCTCACTCATCAGCTGGTCAACTCAGGTCTTTACCCTGAGGTGACGGAGTTCTCAAAAGAAACTTTATGGGTGGCATTTCTTCCAAAACAGTGGTTCTCAACCTCCTCATGGTCTGACTCTTTAATACAGTTTCTCATGTTGTAATGACCCCCAACCATAAAATTATTTCAATCCTACTTCATAACTGTAATTTTGCTTCTGTTATAAATTGTGGTGTAATTTCTGTGATATGCAGGCTCTCTGGTAGAAAGAAATCCCTGTGAAAGGGTTGTTTGATCCTCAGAGGGGTCGCGACCACAGGTTGAGAAGCACTCCTCTAGAGGCTGACAAAGTAGGGTAGTCTAGCCTTGACAGAGTGGGGGACAAGGGAAGCAGAAGGTGAAAGCTGCTCAGAGGACAGCTTCATTTGTCAGATGTCTGACTTTGGTGTGACTAATGTTGAGATGGCCACTGAGCTGATTTTTCAGAATCTTGGTTTAAAAAAATAAAGAGGCTTGTGTCTGACATCCATAATGCCAGCACTCAGGAGGCTGAGGCATGGGGAAGTTTGAGTTTAGCTTGGGATATAGTGAGACCTTCTCTCGAAGACCAAACAGAAACTATCAGAAGTGTGAAGCCAAGCCTGTCACCTTTCCTCAATGGCTCTGCTTCCCCAGAGGCACCTAATAGTGGTTGGGATGCCGTGTGAGGGGTGAAACGCTTGTCCAGCATGTGGAAGAGCCTGGGCTCAAGCCCTAGCACCAGCAACAAAAGAGGAATGCAGCGGTCCAGGGGCAGAGAAGGGAGCTGTACATAGCCACGGGAAGGGTGCCTAATGTCACACAGACACTCCCTCTGCTGAGCCTCATGCATCAACCAGTCGTGTATTTAGATTTTGCTCGAGGTGGTGGTGAAAACAGTGGGCATAAAAAGTGCGGCTGTGGGCAGGTAGAAGTACAGCCACTCCACACACTGGACCAAATCACAGATAGGACCACGTCTTCCTTTGCAACTTTGGCCCAGCCGTAATTCAGACCTTTGACAGACTCAGAATTTCCTGAGCAAAGTGAGTGACTGTCGGCTGCTTTTTATGAAAAGCACTTATACTATTAGCTCCAACTACACCTTTCCTAAAATGTTTCACCAGTAGCTCTCAACCTTCCTAATACTGCAGCTTTTTAATACAGTTCCTCATGTGTGCTGACCCCCAACCATAAAATTATTTCATTGCTACTTCATAACTGTAATTTTGCTACTGTTATGAACTGAATTATAAGTATCTATCTGATATGCAACCCCTAAAGGGGTCGTGACCCACAGGTCTTTGACTTGCCTTGTTTTCCCGGTAGCTTTCTTAGGTCTCTCCTCTCTGATCCTGACACTGAGGTCTAAGCATTCCGCCAGAGTACTGAGCGTGTGTCTCGATGTTGGTCAACCTTTCCTGCTGTCTTTGGAAGTCTTTTAGGGCAGGAATTGAGTTCCACTGCAGACTTTACACAATTGTTGGACAGCAATAGAAATAACCCAATAAAAAATTTATGACCACAGCTTTTGAGAACTCTGCATAATCAAGAGGCAAAATCCAAGAATCTATGATGTAGAAGAAGCTGAGATAGAAACCAAAATCTATTCCACGAAATTGTAACAGAAGCCAGGCCATGGCGGTCCACGCCTTAATCCCAACGATGGGAGGCAGAGACCACTTCAAGACCAGTCTGGTCTACAGAGTTCCAGGACAGGCTCCAAAGCTACAGAGAAACCCTGTCTTGAAAAAACAAAAAACAAAACAGAAACAAACAAACAAAAAAAAAAAACAAAACAGAAACAACAACAAAAGAAAACTGTAACAGAACATTTGGTACAAGAAGCACTTAGAGGGGCTGGAGAGATGGCTCAGCGGTTAAGAGCACTGACTGCTCTTCCAGAGGACCCGGGTTTGATTCCCAGCACCCACATGGCAGCTCACAACTGTCTGAAAAAATGTAGTTCCACGAGATCTGACACCTTCACACCAACGAACATAATAAAGTTAAATAAATAAAAAGAATTTTTAAAAAAGAAGCACAGCCGGGCGATGGTGGCGCACGCCTTTAATCCCAGCACTCGGGAGGCAGAGCCAGGTGGATCTCTGTGAGTTCGAGACCAGCCTGGTCTACAGAGCTAGTTCCAGGACAGGCTCCAAAGCCACAGAGAAACCCTGTCTCGAAAAAAGAAAAAGAAAAAAAAAAAAGCACTTAGAGCCCCAAAAGGACATGACCAGAAAAGAACCTTCTCCAGTACACATTATAGTTCAAATGCTCAGGCTGCAAAGAAACAGGATTAAATTCTGTAAGAGAAAAAGCTCCACTTCACTTACAAAAGCTACCCCACCAGAATATCTTAGCAAAGACCCTCAAAGCCAGGGAATCATGAATGACATATTTTAAGACTTGAAAATAGAAAAACTGCCAACTAAGATTACTATATCCAGGAAAATTATCTTTTAATATCCTTGGCAAAATAAAGACATTTCCAAACATGCATAAACTAAAGCAATACATGACTTCTGAGCCAGCACACCAGAAGATGCTTAGAATTCTGTTCGTCTGCTTTCTGTTGCTGACATAAAACACTCTGACCAAAAGCAGCTGTCACAGTCTATCTCTGAGGGAAGCCAAGCAGGAACGTTAGACAGGAACCTAGAACCAAGATCCATGGAAGAAACTTGCTGGCTGACTCTCAGGCTCAAGCATACCTAGCCTTCTTGTACAGTTCAAGACTTGCTTGGGGATGGTACCACCCACAGTGGATTGGGCCCTTCTGTATTAATAACCGAGAAAATCTCCTACAGACATGCTCATAAGCCAATTTTACCTAGGCAATTCCTCAATCAAGATTTCCCTCAATCAAGATTTGACTCTAGGCTGTGTCAAGTTGACAAAGACAACTAGAATAAATCCTATAAAGGGAGAAGGGGCAGGGGGAACACACACAATCACACGATCATTTTGTTTTGTTTGGCAGTATGGAGCTGAACCTAGGAATTCATGCATGAGAGGCAAGTGCTCTACTACTGTGATAGAATTCAGTAGCTATTTATGAATTAGAAGGAAAAAAGACCATACTAGGAATTTAGTATTTTTTATAACAATGTAATTGTATAGAGATTATTTACCATGAAATCTTGAACTTAATGTCAAAATCTTGAGAAGGTTCATCACTGGCGACCCGAACAAAGAAGGAATCATTGGTAATACCAATTCTATTCAGGAAATAAGAATGAATTTACAAAAAAATGAATCTGCAATGATTAATTATTAAAAGTAAGCACGTTAGACTTGTTAGTCAGCTCAGCAGGTAAAGGCACTAGCTACCAACCCTGCTGAGCTGAGTTTGATGCCTGGCATGCATGTGGTCGAGGGAGAGGGTGACTCAAGCAGGTTGTCCTCGGATCTCCCCGTGTGCTGTGGCTCACACGCACGTACACACACACACACACACACACACACACACACACACACAATTCTCTGTGTGCTGTGGCTCACACACGTGCACACATACACACACACACACACACACACACATTTCTCTCCTAAGTTGTTTTGGTCATTGGTATTTGTCACAACAATGAAAAAGGAAATTAGACTAAACCTTTAGTCAAATTAACCAAGCATGATCCAACATTTGCAAATCAATAGCCATATTATAGCACAAATAGAAACCATGGGTCATCCGAATAGATGTAGAGAGGGGTTTTGATAAACCTCAATGACCCTTCATGATCAAACCATCAATGAATGAATATCTTAATATAATACAATATACAACAGATCTACAGCCAATGTCATACTAACTGTGGGAAAGTGAAACGTTTTTCCAAAGGAGCAAGACCAGAGGGTCTGTCTACTGTTCCCTACTCTTCTTAATACAGTGCTTGAAGACTTAGCCAGAGCAGTCACAGAAATAACAGGATGGGAAATAGAAAAGGATTAGCCAGATTAAATATCAGCACTCAGTTTAGTCTTCCCACCTAGTTATATTCTGTCCTGTCATAGGCCAAAAAAGCTTCTGTATTAACCAATGGTAATAAAACATATTCACAGCATACAGAGAGGAATCCCATATTAAGAAACCAAACACACAAACCACTGAAAACAGGCACTGGAGTGATGATTCAGCAGTTAAAAGCACTGGCTGCTCTTCTAGAAGACCCAGGTTCAACCCCAGCACCTACATGGTAGCGCTTAACCATCTGTAACTCCAGTTCCAGGGGATCCAATGCCCTCTTCTGGCCTCCGTTGGTACCACACTCACATAGGGCATGGACACACATGAAGGCAAAATACCCATACACAGTAAAATAAATCAGAACTACTACATGACCCAGTTATATCTATCCTGAGTGTACTCAAGGAAATCAAAGCCAGCATATGAAAGAGATAACTCCATACTATGTTAATCGTGGCATTGTTTACGATGGTTTAGAGATATGGCCAGCCTAAGTGTCCTGTAATGGACAAATAGGTAAAACTATTGTATATGCTCCCAATGGAATGTTATTCAGCCACAAAGAACAAAATAAGCCAATTTTTTTTAAGAAAAGCGGTTGTAACTAAAGGTCACCTACAGGAAATAAGCCAGACTCAGACAAATCTTGTGCATTGTGTCCTCTCGTGAGAGAACTAGAAGAAGAAAAAAGATGGCTTGGAAGTACAGAGGGACAACTGGGGAGATATGCAGGATGGAAGGGTGAATGACAGTCAGACAGTGGAAGGGAGGGGAGGTAGGACCAAGCATGACACTCAAGGTGCCATGCTTTGTTCTGTGCTCTGTGCATCCGTGGTTGCAGTAGGAAAGACCCCATGAGAAGTGCAGTCGGGAAGCTGTGCTCTGCTGAGTCAGTGAGTGCCCTTCGTGTCTAGAAAGGAGAGACAGCACTTTTTGAGGAAAATCTCTACGTGCAGAAAGGGTATATGGGCTGCAAATAAGCACACGAGGGATTCTATCTTCTTTTTTTTTTTTTTTTTGGTTTTTCGAGACAGGGTTTCTCTGTAGCTTTGGAGCCTGTCCTGGAACTCCCTTGGTAGACCAGGCTGGCCTCGAACTCACAGAGATCCGCCTGCCTCTGCCTCCCGAGTGCTGGGATTACAGGCGTGCGCCACCACCGCCCGGCTGAGGGATTCTATCTTCATTGGTCACTAGCTGACCTAGTTATTTTTCTGTCAATTTGACACAGGCTAGAATCATCTGGTAAGAGGAACCTCCATTGAGCAAAGGCCTCCACCAGATTGGCCTATAAACAAGTCTGCACGGTGTTTTTTTGATTAATCATTTGTGGAGATATTTTGTTTATGATCTAACAAACAAGGCTTGCCTGAAGACCAGAGTGCAGAACTAGTTAGCCATAGAGGTCAGGCAGTGGTGGCACACACTTTTAATCCCAGGAAACAGAGTCAGATGGATCTCTGTGAGTTCAAGGACACCATAGGCTCCATGAAATGGATTCAGTCTGACACCCTAGGCTCCACGAAATTGATTCAGTCTAAAAGAGAAAAAGAGCTCACACAAAGATAATCCTAGCACTGAGGATCACACACCTTTAATCCTAGCATTAGGGAGGTGGAGACAGGAGGGATATGGCTGGATGGAGAGAGGAATATAAGGCAGGAGGAGACAGGAGCTCAGTGCAGTCAGTCTGAGAATGCAGTCTGAGGACAGCATCATCTCTTTGGTCTGAGCATTGGCAGAGGTAAGAACTTTAGTGACTGGTCGCTCTGCTTCTCTGATCCTTCAACTTTCATCCTGATAGCTGACTCCAAGTTTTTATTACTTAGAACAATTAGAATTTGTGCGATAGTCAGTGATCCCTGGTAAGGTGGTCCTGGGATGTTAAGAAAGGAAGCTGAACAAGTCATGGAGGACAAGTCAGAATGCAGCTCTCCTCCATGGCCTCTGCTTCAGCTCCTGTCTCCAACTCCTGCCCCGACTTCCCCTCATGATGGATGACAACTGCAAGCTGTATAAACTTTCTTTCCAACTTGCTTTTGGTCATGGTGTTTATCACAGCAATAGAAAGCGAACTGAGACCCAGACGAAATGAAATGAACTGAGATCCACCTCTCTCTCTACTCAAAGCAGGGCTAAATTTAGATGATGGGCGGTGTGAACTATTGGTGAAGCTTTGGAGGGACAGGGGCGACAGTCCTGCTGGTAGGAACACAATGCACACTTCTGAAAAGATGTCTGGAACCTCCTTCAAATATTAAATATGCCATTCCTGAATGACACAGGCAGGGCATACCTCAGTATTTGCCCAGGAGGAATGAAAGGCTATGTCCGTGAAAAGACTTCTCTATACATGTCCACAGTGACCTTGCTTGTCAAACTCACACCAGGAAGCATATTCCTGCAATGAGATACTGTTTGGTCATATGAAGAACTGACTCATATGAAGAACTGGACTCAATAAGAAGCTGAAGCCCAGAACGGCTAGAGGGAAAGAGGCCAGACTAAAATCCACAGTCTATAATTGCATTTCCTCGAAAAGTTGGGACAACTCAAAACTTAGTTACAGTGACTGAAAGAAGACCAGAGCTTGGAGAAGAAGGGGCTGGGAGGGGTGGGAAGGAAAGACAGTAAAACAGAGCCTTATAGTGGAGTAATTTAGGGTGACCCCCATAGCCCCCACATAATAGCATTCACTGCCTCATCTAATCCTCACTCCTGGAGAAATTTGTCGGTAAGCAACACACCACCTCAAGGGGGTGGGGAGGATTTTGTCTCTATTAGACTAGGTAAGATTTTATCTTCTGTGGTGCTAGCCCACACTATCCCTTGTGCATTTTTTCTTTTCTTCAGCTTTCTATTTTGGTGGGCTGGCAGTCAGCCCCAGAGATGGCAGTTCGTTACACGCATGCTCCAGTCCCAGAGATGGCAGTACATTACACGCATGCTCCAGCCCCAGAGATGGCAGTACATTACACACATGCTCCAGTCCCAGGAACTGAAGTGTGCTACACACATGCTCGGCCACGTGGACGTGTCCCTACTCTCACTTGCCAGCTTTGATGAGGTCGTGGCTATGCTGGGAAGACCACAAGCCGAGGAAGTGAAGGCAGTCATGGCCCACAGCCTGCAAAGAACAGAATCCTGAAGCAACCAACTGAACTCAGAAGCAGAGCAGAATCCCCAGGTTCAGATTTTAGGACAATACCAGCGCAATTGATACCTTCAGTCCCCCAAATCCTGATCCAATGCCCCTGCTAAACATCTGGACTCCAGGTTCTTAAGTGCTTTGTGGTTTTTATTTTCTTTTTTTAAAGATTTATTTATTTATTTATTTGTTATGTATTTCTGCCTCCATGTATGCCCGCACGCCAGAAGAGGGCGCCAGACCCCATTACAGATGGCTGTGAGCCACCATGTGGTTGCTGGGAATTGAACGCAGGACCTCTGGAAGAGCAGCCAGTGCTCTTAACCTCTGAGTCGTCTCTCCAGCCCCCGCTTTGAGGTTTTAAACCACAGTCTGTGACCATTTATTTCACAGCCACAGATAACCAACTCAAGACACAAACACTAAAAAGAACAAGCAGGTGAACTGCGTGCCTATGATGACGGGCACCACAGCCACCAGTGGGACTAAAGTTAAATCCCAGAAATACCCAAGGCAGAGGAACTGGGCCCTTCCATGCTGGAGTGTAAATTGGTGCAGCCTCTTAGAAAATTCTATGGACGGACAATTCCCCTAACTTAGACCCCAAAACGTAGCCACATGTACACCAAAAGTATATGTGAAACATATTCCGTGGTGTCCAAAGAGTCATGTCAACGTGACCAACTGTCAATCAACAAGGTCAAGCTTTGGATTCCAACACAATATTGGCTTAACCTCAGAGCCACAACTGAGAGGAAAACAGAACACAGTATCCCGTTGTCTACAGAAAAGAAGAAACAGGTCGTCCTAACAGGATCACCCGTGAGGAACAGTGCAAAGGGACCTTGATGACTTCCTATTTCTTCAATTCTTCTGGGAGTCACTTCTGACTTTGCAGACAATGAGCTATGAACATGTGCTTTGTGTGCTCGTGTGCGTCACACTCGGGCTTTGTGTGCTCGTGTGTCACACTCGGGCCTTGTGTGCTCGTGTGACACACTCGGGCTTTGTGTGCTCTTGTGCGTCACACTCGGGCTTTGTGTGCTCGTGTGTCACACT
>NC_022018.1:14002683-14011469 GCF_000317375.1 Microtus ochrogaster | reverse complement strand
TGTGTCACACTCGTGCTTTGTGTGCTCGTGTATGTTACACTTGGGCTTTGTATGTTCATGCATGTGTCGCACTTGTATTTGTGTGTTCATGTATGTGTCACACTTGTGCTTTGTGTGCTCGTGTATGTCACACTTGGGCCTTGTGTGCTCATGTATGTCACACTTGGACCTTGTGTGCTCGTGTATGTCACACTTGGGCCTTGTGTGCTCATGCATATATACATTTCCTAAAAACTTGACTCAAGGCCTCATTTATGTCGTGGGGCCAGTTTTAAAATCCCGAATTCCTATGGCTGCATGGATTTTGCCCTGTTTGGCCACAGCGACTATTAAGATGATCGGCCATAGACTGGGTGGCTTATAAACCACAAGAGTTTATTTTTCACAGTGTTGGATGGAGGAGGTTCTGGATAAAAAATTTGAGGGTGAGGGCTTGCTCGCTTGATCTACACTGAGGTCATCTTGTTGGGAAGAATAAAGTCTCTGGAGTCTGTTGTATACGGGTGGTAATTCCACTCAGGAGAACTCCGTGGTCATGATCTAGTCACTTTGTTTTTTACCATTTCATTGAGGTTATGTTTCCTTTTTTTAAATTTTCTTATTGTTATTTGTCTTGTCTGTGCGTACAGGAATGCCACTGCTGGCAGAGGCCAGAGGCTTCAGAGCCACACCCTCAGCTCAAACACACGGGGCTGGGGGCCAACCCCGGTGAGGGCTGGGAGTCAAATTCAAGTCTTCCACACAAGCAGAACCTGCTTTTAACAGCTATACAGTCTCT
The DNA here is from genome assembly GCF_000317375.1 of Microtus ochrogaster. Lineage (NCBI taxonomy): Eukaryota > Metazoa > Chordata > Mammalia > Rodentia > Cricetidae > Microtus > Microtus ochrogaster. The sequence continues at coordinate 14,010,691 of NC_022018.1, read as the reverse complement.
CTGGCCCCAAGAGCTAGGATTTTAAGACAGAAATTTGGGTAGCAGGAAAAATGCAAAGATAAAAATAAAAAATGTATCGCTGGTAATGTTAAAAATTCATTTTAAAAATTAAAAAATAAGCATTTTATTTCTATCCTTTGTTAAAAATAGGAACAAGAAGATGTCCATGGTAATGCTCGCCTTTAATCCCTGTACTCAGGAGGCAGATGCAGGTGGATCTCTGCGAGTCTGAGGCCAGCCAGATCTGCATAGGAAGGTCCAGGGCAGCCAGGGCTATGGAGAAAGCAAACAAACCAACACAAGGTACAAGAGGAAATGGAGACAGGTGGGCATTAAGAGATGGGAGGGCCCTGGGATACAGTTAAGATGCTCTTTCTAGCCCGATATATAAAATACTGTGGAGACCGAAACTCAAGTGCACGGGCATCGACTTTCAGAGTAAGACAGGCCGCTTGATAGCAATCCTGAACAGGTCTATATGAGCTTGGAAGCCAGCGGATGTTCAGGACCAGCAAACTGTAGCAGTCTGTGGGGTGGAAGGGACAAAAGACTGCAGCCTAGCTTCAGCTTCTAGGAGCTTCTAGGGACAGGAGAGGGACACTGCTCTTCACTGCCCCCTACGGACAGGGACACTTGGAAATCAATATCAAGGATTCTCAGTTTGTGAACACCTGGACAGACACGGGGAGAACCATGTTCACATTCCTTCCAATGGATGAGCCAAGCGCAAGTGGCACTGATCCTGTTAAGGGGGGGGCCTTTCTCAGGCACCTGGTATAGCAGGTTAGGGGCATGCACACTCTGATGGTCAGGGTGCACACATCCAGCTGTTACTGACTGGCTGAGTTTCTAAAGTGCAGAGTTATTCTCACTCAGAGCCACTATTGAACGGTGTAAACACTACACATTGTGTCTTTCCAGCTATTTAAAGATAAGTTTACTATAGAAAAGATAGGTTTTCTATAGAAATTCACTTGCTCTGGGTGGGGAATCTTATCAGTTTCCTTGTCTTTTATCCTAGAGAAAGACCATGTACTTTAAAGGCTTTGAAGCATGAGTAAATAAATAAGGAAAGCATACAAAAAAAGAAAAAAGAAAATCCTGCCTTTGCCATGCTCTTCCCATTCTGAGCTGGCTGAGAGGCCAGACCTTATATGCTATGACATCTAAATTTGTATATCTTTATTTCCTGTCACAACTCAAAATGAAACAGGGCAACTCGTATTGAGGTAAACAGGGCTGCCCCTCAGATAGATAGATAGATAGATAGATAGATAGATAGATAGATAGATAGATAGATGGATGGATGGATGGATGGATGGATGGATGGATGGATGGATGGATGGATAGATAGATAGATAGATAGATAGATAGATAGATAGATAGATAGATAGATAGATAGATAGATAGATACCTAGTAGCTTCCAGGTACCATGCCAGTAGTATCTTCTGTGGACCAGTGTTAGTCATCCCTCCCCTCAAAACAACAACAATAACAAAACCAACAAACAAAACAAAAATGACAAGGTCTCTCAGAATCAGATAGACATAATTGCCCAACACATTTTCAAGTAAATCATAACATCTCAGGCTCCCCCACTCCTCCCTCATGACACTCCATCACATTCTGTGTCCTGAGTAGTACAGGGTGTTTAGTAAATCAGACAGCCCTGCTAAGCAGATGACAGCCAAAGGACCCACAGAGTCTCCAGGAATCATTAAATGTCTCCTATGGGCTGGTGAAATGGGAGAATTATCAGTCAGTGAAGACAATTTCTCCAGTTTTAGTAGCATGCACCTTTTGTTACAGATGGCTTCTGGGGACAGTAAGGGCCACCCCCAAGCTATAACACTCGGAAGGCAATGTGCTGGAACAGTCAGAGTCAGAACAGAAGGGACAGACAGACAGCAAAGAGCAGCAAGCCTTAGTTTCCTGATGAGTTCACATTTACCACAAATGGCGTGACCTGCTGAATCTGGCAGGTAGAGGTGTGATGGGGATACACTTAAAAGTGTCCTCAGACCCCAGATACCATCTGACAAATCATATTAGAGGGGGACTTTGCACTGCACATCTAGGGATAGCTCAGGGCTTCTGAGTGATCTGCCAGTCCTGGCGCCTCTCAGCATCTGATGTCATGATGCTGTGGTAGGGAAATGAAGGGTCCCCCAGGGGTTGTTGAACACTTATATCCCATCTGGGGACACTGTTTCGGGAGGTTAGGGAAGCTTTAGGAGGCTGAGCTAGCTATAGGGAGATGTGGGTTCAGAAGCTCTCCCAGCTCTCGTCTCTTCTTTCTTGCTGCCCCCTGACAGAGCTCCACATGCTCCTGCTGACATGATGGTCTGTGTCGTCTTGGAGCAGACGCAGAGGCGCCAGGGACCGTGAGACCTCTGATACTGCCAGCCGTTGTTGTTATTCCCGTAGGTTATGTTAGGTGTGAATGGAAGCCACAGCAATCTAATAGACTCAGATGCTCACGTGAAAACACAGTATTCAGGCTAAGCGAGTCAGCTGGGCTCTGCCGAGGCTTAGCTCCAAATGTTGATAAACAGGCAGTGATGTAATCTATTTCTGTATTTTTTCTAGTTTTTTTATCTTGGTTTTTTAAGACAGCATTCCTGTGTGTTTATCTCTGGCTGTCCTGGAATTCACTATACCAGACTGGTCTTGAACTCACAGAGATCCACCTGCCTCTGCTTCCCAAGTGCTGGAATTAACGTGTGTCGCCACCACCTGGTTGACTGCTTGTTGACTAGCTTTTCTGAGTAAAGTCATTGCTTGGCTTAGCTCTCCTGAGCCATGGACCCTCAGTCCCTGTGGCATATTTACAGGTGTGTGCATTCCCACATGGATGGGTGTGAGTGTGTGATACTTAGGCTTAAGCCCAGGGTGTTGGCCATTCCTGGCAAGTGCTCTGCCGCTGAGTTTTGTCTCTAACTTTTGTTATTGTTTTTAAACATAAGAGTTTACAATTTCTAGTTGTTCCCTGCAGCGGGCAGCAAGACTTCTGGAAATTCCACAGTGATGTGTAAAAGAGTTCATGAAGAAACAGAGTGGGCAGAGGACCTGGGTCACATTTCCTGCACAGTTCCTGCCGTGAAGGAATTGCCTTTCATGGGGTTCCACCTTGCAGCTGACCCCTTAGGATTTCATTGTCAGAGACGCTGCCCTGGAAGTGTCACTCTGTGCCTGAAGGGAACATTAATTTTCTGTCCTACTTGACACCACCCCTCTCCACTAGGAATGATAGAAGGCAGTGAGTATCTTGCAGGGTTAAACACAGCATCACCTGCCTCCCACTTTGGTCCTGCGTCCTGGCTGTATGAGCTGCTCAGTTAAACACTTTTGTAACTATATCAAAAGTTGCAAGTGAGAAACCAAACAGCAAGGTGCTCGAAGTTCCAGGGATGAGCACCAGGGGGCAGCAATAAGCTATCTTTGCCTAATAGTATAGCTTCTGAGCTTTGAATTGCAGGAAACAGGAAAGCTGCCCAGCAGCAGAATATTATGGTGCCAAAGGATTTGCAGCAGGCTCTGCTCTCGGCTCCTCTGCTGTCTGTTGCATGTAGACTTCCTTCCTGTACTTGGAAAATGTTTACTGACTATCTCATACGTGCCTATCTGGCTGGTACAGAAGAGGGGTGCTTCTAGCAGGGACCCAAATCCAAACTTCCTGGAGGGGGCAGCATCTGAGCCCAAGCCAGAGGGATCACTAGAACACAGAGGAGGGCCTAAATGAAGAGATCATTGCAGGCAGAGGAAGCTGCTTGTGGTGTGGGCTTGTCTTAGGAGAATGGTTGACATAGAGACTGAAGGGTGAGACAAAGCCAGATTGCATCCTTGAGGCAGGAAGAGCTAATCTGCATTAGAAGTGTCTCCTTTGAGGCATTTTAGACAAAAGGGGAAGTTAATGCCATCTCTCCTTGAGGTGTCAGCGGCAGGGCATTCTTTATCCTTGCAGAACTGTAGGCCTAGTGAGAACCTTCTCCTCTGGGCCTATTCAGTTGTCAAGACAAAGGCAGTCTGATGATAACTATAGCAGATGATGTGTCTATCCCAGAACCGTGTCCTTCTAGTTCCCTGTCCAGGTAAGGCTTCCTCAAGCTGACATCAGGTGCAACCACGGACTTTTCAGGAAAAGACAAGCCTGGAAAGGAGTCTACCATCATGGAGAGAAGAGATGCTGGAGCCCCAGGACTAGCCATGTGAAAGGGTAGAAACCCGGGAAGGCACACTGGCCAAGAGAGGAGACTGGCCTATCAAAGGTGCACTTTGCTTCTTTGTAGCTCTAAGAAAGCTTCCCACTCCAATCCATCTGCCACATTCAATCCAATGTACACCCTTAGATCCAGTCTGTTGAAAAGACAGCACCGGATGGTGCTTTAAATGCTGGCTCAAAACAAAACCAAAATCAAAACCAAGCAAATCCAAGCAAGAATAATCAACTAAGTAGATGGAACTCCCAAAAAGTATACAGTGTCTTCTGCAGATATATGGTGTGCCCTGAGCTCATTAGCTGAACCATTAGTATCTGTCGATCATGCAGTTCTGACTGCTAAGCCTGGAAGACTAAGGTTGCCACTCCCCTGTGTCAGTACAGAAAGGGCCCCTGTTCTGTTAGGTCCAGAACAGTCACTGCAATGGCTTTACATGAAGCCAAAGACAGTGATGGAAGAAACAGAGATTGCAGTAACCTCTGAGGCAGCAGCGCCTGCAGAAGCCCGGTGAGCGTGGCTGAGGAGCTGGGGGTGGGGGCTGAGTGTGCAGACAGAATCCCAAGGAGAATGGGGGCTGGGGAAAATAGGCTGAAGCCACCAGGCCAAACATTGTTGGACCCAGTCTGCATTAGGTGGTGTTAAAGAGGGGCTGGTGGAAAGAGACAACCCCTTCTGAGCAAGGGACAGACTGAGGATTTGGCTTTTGGCCTTGCATCACATACACTGATGTGACCTGGTGACCAGAGAAACTGTGTCCCCCTCCTGACAGGAACCACACAATTGCAGCTAAGACAGTTCCCCCAGCTTTCTCCCATAACCTGCACCACATCTGCCGGGGCCCCTCCCCATTGGGTTAGGACCACCTTGCACAGAAGCAGGGAGGCACCGAGCGGGCCGCATCACTGTGATGCTGCTGACCACAAGTACAGTCTTTGGTATCAACACAGTTAAAGTGCCTCACTTAGGTAGTAGGAACTTCTGGAGACCAAGAAAGACCCAGGTCTGCGCTTTCATAAGGCCAGGTCTTAATTTCACCTGCAAAGGCACCGGAATGCTATGAACTGGCATCGCAAAGAAAGCACCATGTGTAGCCAAACCCAAGGCAACTCCCAAAGGCACCAAGAATATAACAAATAAGGCGGCTATAAATTGACTTTATAAAGCCAGGCAGGACATGGTGGCACTCCAGCTGCAACCGAAGCACTCTGGGGACTGGAAGATAGGAGTCTGACAACAGCCTGGACTATATATGGAATCCCTGCTTCTAAGTAAATAAGTAGGTAAAATAACAGCTGAGAAGCTGGAGGTGGGGTACACACCTTTACCCCCAATTGATGGCTGAACCAAGTTCTTCCTGTGGAAACCAGCATGGCAGCAGTGACATCTGTGTTTGCCTCTGACTTTTCTGGGAGGAGAGGGTACCTTCCAGCCCTGTTGTCCTGCTAAAGAGTGAGCTGAGAGGTTGAGAAAACACCTCCTCTTCATTCTTTTTGAGTGTCCAAGCCTTGGCACGTTCAAGTGCAACATTCCACAGCCCTCCAGGAGGGCAATGCCCTCAACTTCAAGAAGCTGCCCCCTGAGCCTCCAATATCTTATACCCGGCTTTCTCGGGTTCTGCCGTTTCTGGGGTACCTCTCATTGTTCTCTGTCTTTTGCTATCCCGGCAACCTGGCAATGGTTCCAACTCACCTTTCCTCGGTGTCTCAGCCCCTCACAGGTGCCCAGAGGCTGGATTGCCATGGCTACGGACGTTATCAGGCTTTATGAGAGAGCACACAAGGATAAAGGCTTAGGAAGAAGTAGAAGAGGACAGGACTGGTCCACGGGGGCAATTTGAAGGACCTGTGGAGAGCGTTTCCTCCTCAGCACTGAAGGCAAAAGTGGTATTTAGTGAGTCAGGGATGCTAGAACCTTGCTTAAGGATGATCCCTGCCTGGTAGGAGCATGCTGCCATCTGTTGGGCATTTAAGAAATGAAAACCGTGTTCGTAATTACCAGATACCAGAGACCAAATTCATTCATGTCACCTTTAAGCAATCTAGTCTCCAGTGGTGAGTGGAACCCGGGGGACTGGCGTTTGTTTTGTTTGACCCTTTCAACAGTGGTCCACTCTGCAAAAAGTCACAACACATGGCAGTCCCAGTGTCTGAGTCTGGGGCCTGGTCTGAATGCATCTTCACTTGAGGCTGAGTTCCACGAGGATGCATGCCTGTGACAGCCAGGTGAGAACTGTGCTACACTGGTGGATGGGTAGACACGCCCCGAAGGGTTTCTCCTCATACAAAACCGTTTACAAGGGGAACTTCCATGCAATGGAACTAAGATTCCCTCTCTCATCTTAAAGACTCTCAGTGGGCCCCTTCAAAATTTATACCTGGTAAGTTTCAAAGCCAAGACGCCAAAATCCCTTTCAGGAGGCACTTACCAACAGCTCTTCACTATATGAGCGCGACCAGCCAGAGAACTCCCATGTCGGATAGGGCCCGGAGATGTGGGCTACACCAGGGAGGACCAGCCCTGGCAAGAGGTCCCCATCCAGCACCTTGGAATTTCAGATACCACCATGGGGCTTTAGGGAGAGTTGTGCTGTGAGCCCAGATTTGTACCCAGCTCATTCCCCTCCCTACAATTAACAGCTGATGACAATGTCAGCCTGGCGAGTGGAGAATCTTGTCACCCGCCCTTCTTCTGAGGGGGAAGATGCCAGAACTTGAAGTCTAATAACTCCTACAGTGACTGCTTTTCTACAGCGTGCTTGTTTGTTTGATCATGGAATGGAAAACGCCTGTCAACAGTACTGCCTTGCAAAGAGGCACCATGAGCAGTCCTGCCCCCATGCAAAACATTCAAGCTCTGCCCCACTTGGTCTGCCCCTTACAGGCCTCTGCCTGGGCACAGAGAGATGGGGAGAAAGGACGGTGTGTGGGGTAATCCATGGCTAAGGTTGGAGAGGCAGTGGATCTAAGCCCCTGAAGCATCATGACTGGCTCATAATAGATGACGGATGGCCATTACTCTGGCTATGTCCACAATCTCATGGTCTAAGGAATCCCTGAAAATCTCAGGCAATTAAACATGGAACTTTTTGTGTGAATTTAAGGTATGCAGCATAGGGTCGCTGCCTTTTGGGCAGACTCTATGGAACACATCTTAGCCCTCTTGATTTCAGGCTGTCGAGTGAGCCTCTGCTGCTAAGCTGTGCAGCATGAACTGTTCTTGGGGCAGGACCTAAGAGTGTGGTCCAACTCATAACTGTCAACTTACTCAAAGCATTATGAGAGTTTTTATGTATTTTTTTACTCAATTGCACAGCTCTTGAGTGTATACGTTGTGGATGACAATGCCATACTTCAAAGTCAGTAGCTTGGATATCTGTCTTCTGTTCTGCAGGGCAGATTAGGGACTGGATAGTGGGCCTGGCTCGAGGTCTTTCCCTGGCTGGTGTTAATGACATATGTACAGAAACTAGCTTCCATGCTATTAACTGATAGTGTTTCCCCAATTTCTGTGTCCTCCTGAAGGCTGTGGGGCTGCTCCCATGTATTAGCACTTACGGAGCTCCAAGGAAGCTGGTTAGTGCTATAAGGACATCCAAGAAGATGGTTAATTACCTACAAACCTGGTTCAAAGAAGAGTATGCAACCTGTTCCAGTGCCCAGAGGCTGGGTCCCCCCATTGCTTCTGGCACTCCTATATATCGGCAACACTGGGGGATGCGGAGTGGACTGGGCTGGGCACCCCTGCCCTGAGAATTTAGCTTTGTAGGACTACATTCTTTTTTTTTTTT
>NC_022018.1:13988569-14002583 GCF_000317375.1 Microtus ochrogaster | reverse complement strand
AACTCACAGAGATCCGCCTGCCTCTGCCTCCCGAGTGCTGGGATTAAAGGCGTGGGCCACCATCGCCCAGCTTGTAGGACTACATTCTTGCAGCGAAGGTTCCCAGAGTATCAGTATTTCTCCATGCCTGTGCAAGGATTCTAGTCATGGGCAATGTACCAGTCAAGCAGCTCCTTTGATGCCAAGGAAGTATGTTCTGTTTTGTCCCAAAAAAGGGCCAAATGGCCATCTCCCTGAAGTCACAAAACAGAACTGTGCAGCTTCTGTTCGGATGACTCTGACACTCCCCTGCTGCCCCATTTTGTCCTTCCTAGGATTCACCCCCCCCCCTCCTGATTAGACTAGAAACTTCTTAGGGGCCAGATAGTGCCACAGGTATCATTGAAATTGTTAACGATAAGTCTAATCTTTTCTAAGTGCTCAAGATGGGTTAGGTTCTGCTATACTGTGGTTAACAAATGAGAAAACCAGACTCTGCTCAGATTTTTATGTCCAGGAAATAGCAGTAAGGTCTCAGGTAACAGTGTTACCTCCCTAACCCCTAGAGCCCTCCAAAACTGGTTCAGTGGAGTTCTGTGTTGTTCAGCAAGTGTTAAAGGCCATACAGAGTAAAGGGACACCTTTTGCTGATTCAGTCCATCCCTTCCGTCTTCATGCCTATACTGGGTCTTGAACTCAGGGCATTAGGTTTTCAAGGCACCTTTACCAGATGAAGCAGCTTGCTGGGCCCATTTAAGAATCTTTGTCAGATTGCAGAGATTTATTAGATTAATGGCAACCATAGATGATTCTTAAGCAAATATCTATTCGTAATTTAACAAAACCTGAGAAGTCAGCTGTTTTTGCTGCCACCCCTCACCCACTTTAGATGTTAAAATAGCTCAGGTGCAGTTGTGAGCCTCATTGTATGCATTCTGTTTTCACTTTGAGATCTCTATACTGGAGCATCCTTCAACCAAACAGCCCCTGTTGAGGATGCCCTGTAGGTTTGGGTGATAGGCATATGCAATGCAGCAAGAACTTAAACACAAACTACAGCAAAGTGAAGCAATTTATTATTTAAGGATCTTTGAGTGCTGATGGCGGTGGGGCCAAGGAATGGTGAGTGGGCACAGAACAAAGCTCAGGCAGCAGGTTGGTGGGAAGGACAAGGGGACCCGAGGGCCATGCCTTTATTAGGTCCTCATGCCTGCTCCCTGGCCTTTAGAGAGACTGGTTGGTGTGAAGAAGACTCATGGGAAGTAGAAACCATTTGGTCTTGGGTGCTAACCATTAGGTTTGATTGTGGTTAGCAGCTGAAGGATGTGTTGGGTTTGTGGCCAGTGAGGTGAGGAACCAACTAAAAGAGGAGGGGATCTTAACTCAGCTAAGGGTGACAGGGTAAAACCGGGTCTCAAGTTATGTCAGACTTGGAAACGAGTGTTGAGTCAACTCATTTCTGCCTGCTGCCATTTTGCTAAGCTGGTTGTGGGATACCTGGGCTCTGTTCCTCACAGCAAGAGAGAAGACACTTCATCACCCCTTCCCCACCCGATGGAAGAGGCAGGCAGAGAGTTCTGGGCCAGTCTTGAGAGGTCTCCAGTCCAGGGAATCTGCTCGTGCCTGTCTGACACTGGCTCAAAGGGACCATGAGTTGCAGGACTCTGCCAGAGCTCTGGGAAGTCTGATGTCAAACTGAACCCCAACCTGCTGGTTAGGTGCTTAAGCAAAAGTTCCCAGCATGGCCATTAACAGGACTGAGCACACCAGCATGAATTAGCTAGCTACTAGTCACACAGCAGTTGTAATTCTAGGAGCGGGTATTGTCTATGAACTCCCGTTGAGATTACGGCACTGCTGGACAGGGTAGGAATGCTGGAATCACGTACACTGAAAACCTTCCCCGAGTGCTATTGAACTTGTGGCTGCCGCGACTGCTGTGAGCAGAGGCCTCTGAAGGTATTTCTCATGAAGGCATGATGTTCAGGAAACCTGAAGCTTGGGACACACAGCAGGGTGCTGTAAAGTGTGCCAGTATTAGCTCTTTACATCTAACCAACAAGTTAAATATTTTTTGATGTGAAAAATAATGATGAACAGGTTCTTAAGGTTGTTTGTGAAATCTGGGAATTTTTATTATTAATAACTCTTTGCCAGTTTGTGTGTATATATCTGTCTATATTTATGTATGTGCATGCATGCATATCACAGCTGGAGGTCAGTCTCGGGTGCTGTTCCTCAGGGTATCTTACTGGCCTAGAACTGCTTAGGCTGGACTGCTTGGCCAGCCAGTCTCTGCGGATCTGCCTGTCTCACCCCCAGAGCTGGAATATAAGGGCATACCACTCCGCTCAGCTGCTTTTGTGGGTTCTAGGGATCAAACTCAGGATCCTCATGCTTACAGGGCAAGCACTTTCCTGACTGAGCCCTCTCCTCCGTCTTCTTTCCAGTCTTTGTAAATGAAAGCGTGCTGTGTTGCATGTCCATTTCCTTTAGATTCCTAGCACCCACATGGAGGCTTCCAACCAGATAGAATTCCAATTCCAGGGATCCGATACAACTCTTCTGACCACAGGCACCAGGAATGAATGTATATCCATATACATAAAATAACAATTTAAAAAACTTCAAAATTGGGAATTGAAGAAAAACAACTAGACACACACACACACACACACACAAACACACACACACACACACAAACCCTGTTTGAACCAAGTGATAAAGGCATCTTCTTTTTACTTTTACTAGAAATTAAGAGAAAAAAAAAATCAAGAAAGCAGCAAAAAACCCCTCTGATGAATGAGTACGCAAACTTGTGTCCAGGTTTATGGTCTTGGGGTTTGGTTATCAGCCAAACCCCAAGAAGCCCTGGAGAAAAGTGAGGCCGCAAATGAAGTTCAGACAACCACACTGTCAATTAATTTATTAGGGACTCGTCCTTAGCTACTCTGAGCTTTCGGAGAAGCACCGCTGTATACTTGGACTTGGCTAACCGTTACTCAGAACACCCTCAAAGCCGAGACCCTGAGGCAATACTTACATGCTCTTTGACTAGGAAGTAGTTAGTTACAATGACAAGGTACAAAAAATACTAAGCATGCAGCCCTTTATTTAGTTTTGCAAGGTCTCTGCTTACAGTTCTGTATGTTACATGGCTGTGTTATACAAATACAGTTATTTACAAAACCACTCGAGCTGTGCAAACTTGTAGCTTTTTAAAAATGGATGGGTAGTGCCATTTCTGCCCATCCCAACATAGACTCTCAAGCATGCATAAAAATTAACTTTGGTGTGGGAAAACTACTCCATATGTGGTCACATACAGTATTTTGATGTCTGTTTATATTTATATATTTACAAAATCTCCTCAGTGTACAGAACTGTACAGAAGTGTACGTTTTAAAAGCCACAATGTAATAGTGTGGGTTACCAGGTCTAGGGAAACATAAAAAGGGGTTAAGATACTGCAACAAAAAAAATACTAAAGAATAATAATATATATTTTTTTTAAGAAAAAAGGAAGAAGAAAATAAAAAGAAGGCAAAGAAAAAGAAAGCACACCTGCTTGGGCTAGCAAGTTGTCATCCATCCTTCTGATGGCAGTGCAAGAGTTTGAGTTTGCTGAATGTCGTCCTACGGGCTGTGCGCAAGCGCACTGGCTTAGAGTCTAGCATGCTACTTTCAAATGTACAATGCTGTAGTATCAAAAATGTTTTTGGCAAAAAAGATCTTGAAAGGAACCATGAAGCTTTTGACAAAAATAGAAATCTGTAATAAAGCTAAATAACACTAAAATAAAAGAAAATATCATAATATATGCTTTACAATTTATATAGTCACACTTGTGTATCTCTCTGTTCACTTCTAGTCTCCGTAATGAAAAATATTTTTATACAAAACATACTAAAACTCTGGAATCATACATGTTTTACATGCATAGTACAGCTCGTCTCACGGTCTCCTGGCTCGCGCCGTACTCTCTTGGTTAACAGCACATGCTTTCTTCATTGAATAGGTACTGAATCTAGACAGTCGTCACTATGAAATTACAACAGCAACGGAGTGGGAAAAACAGGCTTGACTGCAACCTAGGAACTAACTCAGTGTTTAGCACACACTTTGCATGAAGCCTTGGACAGTACAGCAATATGGTACATTCTCTTGTGGAAACAGTTGTTCCAGACTGGCTAAAAATTAGAAACAAGGATGGGATTCCACCTCGTGCCTAATAGGATCTGGCCTTTAAGAAGTTTCCTTTGCTGTGGACGGGGTGGCTTTGCTTGAACTTCCGTTCTGTGCTTTGTAGCTGGCGAGGCTAGGAGTATGGATGGTCCTGACGCCCCTGGCACCTTGATTCAGGGAGGTGGGGGAGGCAGGGGAGGGAGGGGATGAGGAGGAGGAAGTAGGGGCGGCTCGGCCATTTTGAGTCTGCAGTGCAAATGAAAGGTGATGGCCTTTACCTGCATGAGGCGGGCTCTGAAACTTTAAGGAGCCATTAGAGACAGAGGGGATGAGGGAGGTAGAGTGAGTGGGCCGTCCTGCTTGGGGGCTTAGAGGGGTAGAAGCAATCGATGGTTTAGTAGCAGATGCACTGGGGAGGTTAGAGCTGTCACCGCTAGCGGAGGGTAGAGAACTGCTTTTCCCAGAGCTGGGAGAAAGGGCTGGGATCTTAGAAGCAGGGAGGGAGGGGGAAGTAGGCTTACAATCCCCACCAGCTTTCTTAGCACTTCCATTAGCCTGCAAACAAAGATGGCGGGAGACACGCGGTCAGAAAGCTGGCAACACCATCAACACACAGGGCCTGGCAACACAGCCCTTCAGAGAACCATTTAGCACAAGGAAAACAAGGTTCAGTCAGTCGCGGCCTGAGCTACGCTTTGTGCTTATCTGGACCTGGCAGAAACCACCCCATGCACAGAGCGAAGAGAATGGAAGCGGCAGAAAGGGAGACCACACGTCACGGGTTGGGTTGGCCATGCATGGGGATTGGTGTTGGGGAAGGAGCATGAATGTTGCTTTTAATGTGGGGTGTTAATGTGACTTTAAAGCCGTCAACACAGATGTTAGTAGCGGTGACGTAAGAGCAGACCAATGACAGGCTGGTTTGTCTCTGCTTCCCAAGAGGTTTTGATAAGCGCTACATTCACCAAAGAAACCGCCACTGGCCTGGCACCATGTGTTAACAGTTAAGGTCTGGAGTCACAGAGGAAAAGACATTTTATTGTAGGCATGCAAGAGTGTGGTGAAAAGTTTAACACAGTTCTTTTTAGATATTTTTTCTCATGCCCCTAGATCCAGAATGTCTACGTAAATGATATCTCACAAAGAAAACACGGTATTTGGTATAAACTAAGTCAGCGACTGGCTTCTTAATTGCAACAGCGTCCATCCAAAATTTGGTTTAAGGTAAAACTACCTGACGATATTGGCGGGGATCCTGCAGTTTGGACGGTTTGTTGGTTTTATCCAGGCTTCCAGGTCTGTTCTTAGAACTCATGGGGACTGGCATCCGGCTTGTCTGTGGGGTGGCACTGGAGCCCTGTGGAAGGACCGGTGAGGGAGGGGAGACAAAGAGAAGAAGGTGAGCAGATTGTTACTGAGACAGTCCCTCTAGGTGCAGAGAAGGTCAAGGGAAAAGCTAGCGCCCTACATGCAGGACAGACCCAGGAAACACCGACTGGGTTAATCAGAAGAATCAAACAGAATCAACAGCTCACTACTGATCAATTGGATTTTAATGTGAGTACCAACAGCACACGGCTGACCCAGCTTCCTGATACGGACCCAACACCAATCAGCAACAGAGGCACAAACAGAATTGATTAGCTGTTAGACACCTAGTTGCCGGTTGTTTTTGGAAGGCGACGGAGAAGGGAGGAAAGACGGTACATGACGAATAGACAAAAAAAAAAAAACGCGAGCCACCTGAAAGGAAGCGATTAAATCACAAGACACCGTTCGCTACTGTGATTATGACAGGCTTAAGAAGCAGCTGGATTTTTCCACTTTCCACAGACCAATATACCTTACGTGAAGCTGAAGATATGGACGTGGGGGGCTCTGGGGCAGGGGGCACTTCATCCAGAACTAGCAAGGCCCGGGGAGAGACCTCTTGGGCTATGTGGGGCGAGCTTGCACCACAATCTCGGTTGGAAGAACATGGGGTATCAACTAGGGCCCTGGGGCTCATTTCGCTGATTGTGTTTTCAAGTTGCCTTATGGTCTGCTCCAAGCTGTCCAGAGTTCTGTACGTATTTTTCCTAATTTCATCCGTCCTTGAAGTCGGAGATGTGCCTTCAAGACTGAGCTGCTCTTGTCTCCTGGTCATGGTTTTCAGGGCATCTTCAGGCTGTGACCGGTTGATTTCAAACCTCTTGGCCTCTTTGTGCTGTTTCAAAGTGCCATCCTCCTCCTCTTCCTCATAGACCACCACCTGCAGGGTCTTCTTTCCCGTCTTAGTTCCTGTGCGGATTGCCTGAGTAAGAGCAGCAAGCTGCTTTTTAGGGAATTTGAATTTAAATTTTTTCTTGGGGCTCTCGAACTGGTCGTCAGTCACGTCACACTTGCGTCCCGAGTTTGGAGAATCTTCTGCACTAAGTTTTCTCTGCTCAGCTTTATGAACTTCCTGCCCTCCTGGAGTCTGTGTCTCTGCTGAGGTGGAGTGGGGTTGTGATTGTGTCTCTGCCTTCTGTCCCCTCCTACCACTTCCTGAGTCAATCTGCTCAGGAGATGTGTGGGAGGAGGGTGGGACTCCAGTGTCTCCGTTTTCTTCCTCTTCCTCCTCCTCTATCTTTTCCTCTGTCATCATTCTCTCTAATTCCTCATCACATTCCTCAAAGATGGTGGAAAGTCTCTTGTATGCGGATCGGATGTCCATGGGTTCATCGAAAATGATGATAACTGGCTTCTTGTCTAGGCATACGACTGGCTCTTCGCCTTCAGTCCCTTCTTGCTGAGAGGTAGCCTCTTTTCTTGCATCAATATTGACCGTCTGCACATCTTGTCCTTTTTGACTCACAATGTCATGGACCTCCCCACTGGACAGAACCTGGACAGCAGTTTTGGTGATCATGAAGGCGATGTTATCAGTGGTTGGGTGTTCCTCACTGGGAGAACTGGGAGTTGATTCTCCGTCTTCATTAGTGTTCGTATTAGGGTGCCTACCCACCTTGGATCTCAGGACAACTTGTCCAAGATCGGTCATGAGCACGTCATGATCCTGTGCTTTGACATCATGAATACTTAATTCTGTTGATCTAGTCAGTGGAGGAATGTGACTCTTATCTGTATTTTCCTGTCCTTGTTGGCCTGTCTCTTTTGCCTTTCCATAGTTCGCCTTCTGATTCTCGGTGTCAGGAACAGTGCACTGTGGTCCCGAGACCTTAGGCCCTTTGTGGATTTCACCTTCTAATGAATTCATGCCAGTGAAATTAAAATTGACCTTAGCCACATTTTTCTGGGAATACTCTCTACTGTCTCTGAATACATTCTTATTGGGTGTGGAAATTTCCTTCATGAAGGTGTCACCTCTACTTTCTGGTGTTCTTGATGTGTCAGGCATACTAGTCACCATTGGTCTTTCCCACTTGGGAGGGCCACTAGGTCTCAGAGCCCCTGCAGTAACCTGAGAGGCAAAGTGGAGAAAGGAAACCACACACATTAATCAGAAAACGGTCTGCAAGGGTAGGTAATTAAATTGCATGGCATCAGTTGGAACCCAGATGCGGCAAACTCACCTTTTGAGATTCCACTTGGGGGCCATTTTCACATTCAACATCAGATTTTCGTACATCTTCATGGAAAAATTCCAAATTCTGGTAGGATAGTGTAGGACATGTTACTCCACAAACCACATGCGCCCACAGTGGACTATCACTATCGTTTAGTTACTTTTCCAAACCTGCGTGTGGCCCAAGCATGTGTGTTACACACCAACCCGAACCCTACAGCTGTTTACCTGGGGCTGCTTTGTTCTCCAACCTTCAAAACTGCCCTGTGCCCGCACAAGATCAAAGTCTCCATTAGTGGAACATTCAAGGGTTTCCAGTTTTGTGGGGAGCAGGTAAGAGAATAAATGCAGCCATTACCAACTCTCTTTTTAACTCCTCACTGTCTGTGATCTTAGCAGAATCTAGTACCAGAATTGTAAGCACACTGGGGGGTGTGGGCCAAGCAGAGACTAGGATTCTGAGATACAACTGCCTCTTAATGACGTGACTTTGGATACACCCTTTATTTCATGTCTCCACACTTGAAGTTTTGGTTTTGCTATATCTATGAACTGAGGAACAAGAGCAGAGTTTTAAAAATGTCCCTTCCAACTTTTTTATGGAAATCATCCCATAAGGAGTTCTGTTTGGGTTGGTTGTCATACTCTGGGATAAAAAAAAAATTCTTCCACGCTCCAGTGACAGATTGAAAATGTCTTTGTAGGTTATTAGTGTATTCAGATAACCTTCAAATTAATAACAGCCACTATGATTACATCTAAATTTGCAGTGCTAATACTCCACAGTTTGCAGCCATGTAGTTCTCAATGACAGGGACATGTCCTGACAATTGAGTCATGGAGTGATTATGTTGTGCAAACATTTTAGTGTATCCTTACACTCACCAGATGTGTAGGCTACCACTGTGTGTGGCCTCAGGATGCTCTCTACAGATTCAACAAACCAGTACATAAAGCTGCT
The DNA here is from genome assembly GCF_000317375.1 of Microtus ochrogaster. Taxonomy (NCBI): domain Eukaryota; kingdom Metazoa; phylum Chordata; class Mammalia; order Rodentia; family Cricetidae; genus Microtus; species Microtus ochrogaster. The sequence continues at coordinate 13,993,911 of NC_022018.1, read as the reverse complement.
GCCCATGTAGCACAGGTAATTGTGCTATGGTGACTTTTGGCTTTCAAGTAACTAGAAGTCTACTCTGAGACACCAATGCAGAGTATAGAATATTACATATGCCAGTGACAGCTTTTATTATCCTTATCCCATCAGGCAGGAGAGGCAACTGTCTCTTTCATACATCACCATCAAGTAGACCTGTTTAGACCACCTCAGCACAACTGTGTGATGCAGATGACTGACACCAGTTATAACTTCATTGGGTCACCACTGTAGACATGGTCCATTGCTCGCCAAAACATTATGCTACATGGTGCATGGCCATAATCGGGGGGGGGGGGGAATTAGTGCAGGCATCTGAGGCCAAGATGGTAGCTGTGATGTCACAGTCAGCTTTTATTCTCTGCATTTTATGATGCAGCTTTTGTTCTCTCTATTTGAAGATGTGAAGATGCTCATGGGGGTCTCAGTCCCACTAAGAGGCAGGATTGAAGGACCCAACAGCAGTGAGAGTCCAGGTAATCAGAGCATTTCATCTCAGGGCATTGTGTTCTTCTAGCCTGACTGGAAGAATAGCCCCAGTCCCTGTGCATTCCTAATAGTATGATCTGTTCTCCTCTCAGGGTGCTGCTGCTGGCCCTTCTAGCTGTAGCATACCAAGAGGCCGTGATGTCTGTCACAAGGTGAAATACAATCCCAGTGATGGCCGTTTGTTCAAAGCGCTGACAATATCACAAAGCACAGTAACCCAGGCTATGCCACAGTTAACACTACTGCTCTGGTTCCGAGAGTCACACGCATTCAAGGGATAGCACGAACAATACAAACAAAGTCAGCATTAACCACATGGAACACCATTAAAGACAAGGAATGAGGTGCGCCCACCGCCAGTCACCGCCAGTTTACGTGCCTGCTCCCCATGGGGGTCCCCAGATGGGGCAGTACTGTTGCTGCAATAGAATGTATGTTTTTCTGTGGGATTTTAAATTCAGATTATAAAGCAACTAACGTAGCACATAAAAGATTTTAAGGAGAATATTAAATGACGATCCAGCCCAACCTTTCAGTTCCAAACATGCATCCAGGTAAAAGTTTACTCCCAATAAGACAGGACTGGGTGTGTGTAAGCTCAAGTCCCCTGCCACGCCCATTTACTGGGGGTGGGAGAGGAGGGCAGAGGGGCGGGGCTGGCATCTGCCATGTCTACTGCTAAATATTTCCAGTCTTGCTCTGTAATGTGTATATTTGAATGCAATTTAGGTAGCTGAGTTGAAGAGTAATTCAGATTTCACACAGATAATTGCATTTTATCAATGGGCTAGAAAGAAAAAGGAATAGATTCATCAGAGCAAGCACATGGGCTTCAGGAAAACTTGGTCACAGCTGTCCTGGAAACTGACAGTGACTTCTCAGGCATGGATGGTCACAATTTTGCACGAAAGGCAACCACCCTCTTCAGTATTTGGTCTAAGCCCCAGGATTTATACGGCAGGGATGGCTGGGGAAGCAAGCCCCATGTGTATGGATAATAAGCAGAAGAGAGATCCAGTCACGAGAAGCCGTGTGAAGGACCAGGCTGGAGCTTCATGAGGGCAGGAGGAAAACAACGGAGAAAGACATTTAAGTTATGGAAGGGCAGGCGAATAGGCCACAAAGAGGTTAATAATGACAAACTGGGGGGGGGGGGTTACAAAGTGATTCACCTATTGAGTTTAATGATCCAAAATGAGTGCCTGACCTACCAACAAACCCAGTGTTGGGCACTCAACAGTGACCACTGGTGTTCCCATAGCAACTTGCTTCCAATCAGAGCTATCATCAGGCATGGACTTCAAACTTCAAGCAAGAACTGCAGGCAATATCAGAGCCAATTAGAAAAGTCTGCAATGACACTGTGGTTATTGGGGGACCTTTGGGAGGTATGAAGTTTCCAGTTAGTGTTCTAGAATGTTCACATTGGTCCAAATACAACATACCAGGCCCTGCCAGGGGCCTTCTACAAGTTAGCAGTAATAAAGCCGTATAGGAAAATTCCTCACACGGAATGAACAAGCAACCTGTTTCTGGGCTGATATCATGGGTTTAGTTTTCTGTGTGAGACCTCCAGGTGTGTAAGACATCCTCTGCCTGCTGACGGTTTCATCTGTCTACCAGATCACTTCACACTTGGGCTCTGTGACGGCAGGCCAGAGCTGAGCAGGTTCCTTGAAGACTTAGATTTTTCCCTCTGTGGTCTGATACTTTACCTCACTGAGTCTGCCTATATAGGAGCTAAGGAATCCACGTGGGGTAGGTACAGTAGGCCACCTTGCAGCTTTTCTCTTACTATTGTTTCTCTTTATTGAGAATTAAGTAGTGTCCTGATTCCTGAAATATAAGTTTTCTGGTGGGAAATGTTAGGGCTCAGGTTGGTTCATCTTTTTCTCCTTAATTAACATGAGAAGTCTCTGAACCCCCAAACTACAGTTGCTGGATTCAGCTTCACACACTGTAGTTCTGACCTTGGTGCCCCCAGTGTTCTCTTCAGCATGGATCATGCTTTGCTACACACCCTGGACGCCTCTTCAAAGTCACAAGTATGTTATTTTAGCGTTAAAACTACACTTACTCATTTTAAAAAATATACCTCAAAATTGGCAATAATTTGTAAGAATCCCGTTTGGCATACTTCAGTGTGTACACAGGTATGCTTCTAGGAGTCTAAACTTTCATGAGATAGGTTGGAAATGAGAAAAAAAAATTGCATTTACTTAGTTATTTATTTCTGGGTTTTGTTGTTGTTGTTGTTTCTAACGAGCTGGACTGAAGCACTTGGAAGGTTTACATTCTCTATTTGGGGACGCTATTGTCTTGCTTTTGCAAATGCTACTGTGTGATGCTCACAGGGAACAATTCTGACTTTGGAAACAAGTCAGATATTTCTAATCTCATTGTAAACCTGTTTCTCTGTTAGTTTCAAAAGACAAGGGGGAGAGCAAAACAGGAAGGCCGCGTGCGAGAGATGAGGGCGAGAGGGCGTGTTAGTAGCAGAGCAGGGCAGGGCTGTCTGACTGTGTGGAAAGTTCACAGCTGCCATGTGTTACCTTCTTCTCCTTGGCTGGGACTGTGGCGCCTGGCCTAGTGTCTTTAAGGTGGCTGTCAGCTCGGGACTGCTCAGCATGACTGTTTGGATTTACATCCATAAAGGAACACTTCTGGAATGCCTAAGGAATTAAAATACTGAGGTTAACAGGGATCCAGGTGTATGGAGCAGAAAAGAGGCAGGAATCCAAAGACATGGGGTCCCCAACCCTGGTCCTGCATGCAGGTTCCTGCTAGTTGGCAGCATCCTGAAATCCTGTATTGCAGAAGTCCTCAAGTTGGCCCCTGGCTGAGCTCTAAACAACAACAAAAAAATTCCTTATGAAGATGAAATGGACAGAGCCCTAGAAACTGTTAATACTCTTGGGCTGGAGGTGCGGCTCAGAGTCCTAGAAACTGTTAATACCCTTGGGCTGGAGGTGTGGCTCAGTGAGAGGTGCATGCTTGCAGGCATGAAACTCGGCTCGGGATCTCGCATCAAGGGGGGAAAAGGCTCTCAGGTGCACTTGAGTTGACTTAGTGTTGCTTTTTGTCTTGACCTTTTTATATTGGCAAATACATGAACAAATCAAGAAAAGATGAAAAGATCTTTATGGTCTTCATTTCTTATCAGCTTTATTGACATGATAGGAAGAAAACCTCGCGAGATATTTTCAACTTAGAAAGAAAGAATGCACACCCGTTCATCTCTGAAACAGTCACAGATCCCACGCTCAGTGTGGCTTCCTTTCCAAGCAGCGAACACCTTTAGCACCACGTGATCCTGAATGGCCAAGGAGCTGCCAAGCTCTGGACATATGAGTGGGCGTGCAGCTGGCTCATGTGAGCAGGGCCAGGGAGACTAGTTCATAGAGAGAGCAGAAGTACTGCTTCTCTCTGTCAGGTGACAGGGTTGGGGACATCGGGAGAGTCTCTTGGCACCGTGACTGTGGAGTTCACTGCTGCTTGGTCTGAGCTAAGCATGGTTGTGCAGCCAGCAGCCAGCACAACCGAGCGCCAGCACAGCCGGCTCACTCAAGAGAACTAGTAAATAAGAGGCTGGGTGTAGGGCATTCTCCACACAAATGCTGTAGTCATTCTCATGTGCAGTCAGCATGAAAAAGAACTTACTGAAGTGAATAATCTTAAATAATTGCCTAGTATTCTCTCTATGTCAAATGTTGATGTCTGGAAACACCTCAGTAGGCAGAAAGAAGAATTTGTGACTTTGCCAAGTGAACATTCTAGCATCTGTTCTAACATCAGGACATAGCTGACTGACAACGGGGACTCTCTTGTGCCTTCAATGCTTGCTGTCTCTGTTTTGGTCATCTTTGCCCTCCATGCTGTCTGTTCCTTAGACAGTGAGTCCTGGCTTGTCTGAGATATGCCTGACTTATCTATAGGCTGCCGATTGAGACCATGTCCTTTGAGCTGTTAGAAGTTATATTTCCAAGCCTGGATTTTCTTCTGATGCCGGGTCACCTGAACACAGGGCTCTATTTAATGGAAACTACCCTTAGAGGGGACTGAAGAGTCTCCTTGTCATGCCGGGGGTCTGACTCAAGAGCACACATAAGCAAACTAACTGGACTGACAGAGCTAGAGAATTTCAGTCTCTGTTATTACCAGTCACTTACAGAGCAAGAAGCCAGATATCCGATACCCTACTCCTGGAAAGGGATCGGCACAGAAGACACTGAAGACATAGGACTCTAAACATGGGGGAGGTGATCTCAAATGGTAGCTAGAAGTATCTATGACAAATATATGATTTCTATTGGAGTGTTAAGATTGGAACATTTAAAAGTCTAATGGTTACTAACTATAAATCTGTTTCCTGTCAGGAAGCTTCTGACCACTGTGAGAACACATGGAGTTTGCTTGGTGGAGAGCTTGACCTAGGACAATCTGTGAGCTTGGGCAAGTAGTCAAAGGGTTCACCACCCAATGGAACACTCTGGAAACCCACTTTCCTTATAAGGAACTCAATTTTGGCAGCTATTATCATGAATATGATGAAAACCAGAGGCAGACGCAGTATCACGAAACTGACATGGTATAAAATTTCCCCCATTCCACATGAAGAAGTTAGATTCCCTGGGCTGCACCAACCACATGGATGGCGAGAAGATGACATGTTTTGGAGCCCCACACAGGATCCAGTCTCGCAGAAGCAAAAATGTCCGTAAAAAGTGCGAGTCAAGCCGGGCGGTGGTGGCGCACGCCTTTAATCCCAGCACTTGGGAGGCAGAGGCAGGTGGATCTCTGTGAGTTCGAGACCAACCTGGTCTACAAGA
>NC_022018.1:13970914-13988064 GCF_000317375.1 Microtus ochrogaster | reverse complement strand
ACAAAAACCCTAATAATATACTCTCAATAGGCAAGGAAAATAGAAAAAAATAGAATATTCTTATCACTTAGAGCTCTAGGGAGGTCTGCAACTGATTTTGCTATGTAAACTTTACAGAATTGCTTTGAAAATGGTCTCTACCTACACATCTTCCAGGTGCTTAGAGAGGTGGCTGGCTCTCAGCTTGGAAAAATGGAGGCCAGGACTAAAAGGCACAATTAGCATATGCTAGCTCCAGCGCCCTTTACCAGCCCCGACAGGTAACAAACCTGTGGGTTCCAAGGCTTGGGAAGCCCAAATGAGAACTCAGAGAGGCAATGCTAGAAGTCACCTCAGCTACATACCTGGAGTTCTGCCATAATTTTGTCTCCTTCTTCTTCTTCCTCCTCTTCATCCTTGGCAGAAGAGGTCGGGACTGGTGGTGAGGATGGGGCCCAGGCTGAGGCTGGCTCCTCTGCGGGGCATTTTGTAGCTCTAGTCTGTGGGGCTGGCCCAGGGTCTTCACTGCTCACCTATAGGAAATTCAAACCACAGACACTGGTCAGACTACATGGATTCTCAATGCCTCTTACTCTTCCAGCCAAAAAGCTGCTTGATTTCCTTGCATTTAGCTTGTGTTTGTTTACATAAGTTGTCACATTGGTGAATGGCTTGAAGAATTATAAAATTGCAAATTCCCCACAATTTATAAAAGGCCCTCTCCACATTGCATTTCCAATTGGAAATTGTCCTTTTTCATTTAATACAGGGGACAAGGCTTTCCAAGTGTAAGCATCCATTACGTAGGTAAGACTGTGTCTCTTCCCATCCCACTTTAGGTTAATGATGCCCCACCGGGGAAAGCAGCTGGTGATATGCATTTATATTGTCCCACTAAAGTCACATAAGCCTAGTACCCACGGTGCCCAGGCTCGGCCAATAGCACTGGCCGACAGTCTCCATCTGGCGCACTTTCTGGAGATCTAGGTGAGCTGAATTGATTTTTAATGTTCGGCCAGCTCGAACTGTCTGCACCTAGAAATCAGTTTGCCAGGACTCGACCCATCAGACCTTAGACACAGTCTCCTTTCTGCTGGTGTAGACCACATCGCCGGACCTTGTGGTGGTGAGTCCTGACCCAGGAAGGTAACTTCTTCGTGGGGGTGGGGGTGGAGGAGGGGGTGACTTTCCCCCTAGCTTGTCCAATTCCTGCTCCGAATTTGGAGAATCTTCTGGAAAAGAGTATGCCATTTCAAAGATAATCTCTTTTGAAGATGCATCTGGTGTATACAAACGCAATAATAATAACATAAAACTCTCTATTCTCATCATAGACCAATGACTAAGGGGACAGCCTTCACAACAAACTGAATTGAACTCACAGAAAGCCCTGGCATATGTGACCTTCCTTTTTGCTAACTCAGTTCTCTCATCTCTTACATACTACATACAACATACTACTACAACAGACCTTTCATTGGGGTGTTCTGGGGGTGAAATGATACATAAACATATATACAATCATTGGCTTATTGGGAATGCAATGCAAACTAGTAGATTTATTATTAAGTGAATTTCTTGGTACATATAAAAACTTAGAGGCACTGGAAAACTGAAAAAAACTGGGAAACTAAAGTTAAGTCTCAAACCCTTTGCCAGGCTTCAAAGCCTCAGTCCCAGCCTGAAACAGTAATAATAAGAATTTACATAGCTACGGGGATAGACTCTAGCTAAAGAGGGGACAGGTACAGAGGAAATGGGGACAAAGAATAAAGACAAAGAAAACGTGGAACTCTGGGGAGAAGGGTCATGGTGAAGGGTTAGGAAAGATGTTGGCAATGTGAGGGACACAGTATTAAAAATCAGAATTTACAGCAATGTTAGGGGACATGGATATCTCTCAGCTCTACCTCCTGTTCAGGAAAGCCATTTCTCACCCAAAGGTTAATTTAACAGCCTGGCTTCTGCTCTTTCTCTACCTGAGACTCACAGACTCACCAAACCAAAACCCGTAACTGGTTTCTGGAGTTTTCTCTTATTCTCTCTATGGACTTGGCTTGGACTCCAAGGAATATATTTTGCTTTTCTTGGAAACTGAGACTTGTTTTGAGGAGATTCTTCAGTTTCTGCTTTGAGTTGTAATGAAAACCTGGGTAAGTCATGAGTCTTCCTAAAGGGGTGTGGCTTCAAGGCTGCCTTGACTTAGAGCATCCATTCAGGGTTTGCCAAGGCTGAAAATAGAGGTCTGTCTTCTCAGTGCCCTGAGGATAGACTCCTTCCTTGACCAAACTTTAGTCAAGTTCCTTCAGCCTCCTTCTTGACTGGACCCTGCCTGGCTATGGAGCCTAGATTTAGCGGACAATCCTATTGTCAGCTTAGCAAGGATCTCTCCAGGCCTGATACTTCTCTCTCGTTTACTTCAAGAATAAAATTGAAATGAAATTCGTGCCCTGGCAATGTGCAATCATGCATGGGCAGCACGTACATGGTGGTTGTGTTGAATTGTCTATATTGGGTTTCATGGTTCAAGTTGATGAGGATGACTGACCAGGTCTCTTCCTCAAGAGAGCACCAGATCTTATTACAGATGGATGTGAGCCACCATGTAGTTGCTGGGAATTGAACTCAGGACCTTTGGAAGAGTAAGCAGTTCTCTTAACCACTGAGCCAACTCTCCAGCCCCATTTACTACAAGACTCTTGAACAAATTTTTCCCTGCTATTTTGAAGAAACATCTACTGAATAATTTTTATTTAACAATGACTGAGGCTATGGTGTTCAAATTTTCCATCAAATTTTTCCTATCTATCCATTACCTGTGTAGTTTAATAATACACCTATGAAGGTTTTATAATACCTTGTATGGAAACTTTTGTTTTTATGCATCTACAAATGCATTAAAAAATCTCTCTCTCTTACACACAGATACATAGAGAGACAAACACACTCACACATACACACACAGAGAGACACTCGCACACACACACTGCTAGAAATCAGCATTTACAGCTACAGGTGACTGCTACACATTCTGGGTGAGCTGTGTACTAGTGAACTATTTCTGGTAATTTTTTGTTGTTTTGTTTTGTTTTTTAAGTAGGAAATAGCAATGAACTGAATAAAAATATTCATGCTGGTAACTGAACAATTTATGCAGGAATTTAAAATTTTTATTTACTTTTGGTTTCTTGAGACAGGGTTTCTCTGTGTAGCCCTGGCTACCCTCAAAATCAGAGACCCACCTGCTTCTACCTCCCAAGTGCTGGGATTGAAGACATGTGCTACCATTGCCCACTGGGAATTTTTAATCTGAAGGTAAAAGGTGAAAATGGGACATATCTTTACAAAATGTTTGCTATATTTGTGTTACCATAAATAACAAAAATATGAGAATTATATGAAACACCAACAGACTGTGAACAGATTAATAACGGGGAAGACAATTATATAAGGTAGAAATGTAATAAGATGGGTAGGAAATTCGCTCCAGGGCCCTGAGGACAAAAGCCAGCTTTGGAGAACCATGGCCCCTGCAGCATCTTGACCTCCTCGGGAAATTTCTTTTGTGGAGAGATTGCATTGTGCTTGTGTGTGGTAGTGTTATCTACAGCCTGCACATGGAGGTCAGAAGACAGGAGTTCATTCTCCCGTCTCCTACTACATGAACTCAGGTTGTTAGGCTTCGTGGCAAGTGACCACCTGCTGAGCCATGGAGATTCTCAGGAAGTGAGGCACGGCCCTGCCATTGCACAGAAGCCTATGAGTGATAAACTCTGATCTGAGGCCAGGGAGCCCACACATCTCTGCATGGTCCTGCCATTGCACAGAAGCCTATGTGAGTGATAAACTCTGATCTGAGGCCAGGGAGCCCGCACATCTCTGCAAGGCCTGCTGTAGGTTGGTCCTTACCGGACAGCTCCTGCTTGTCACCAGCGGCGTCAGCCTTCGGCCCTGGGGTGGAAGCTGGAGGCATCTCCAGGTTAGGAATGGATTTCATGATGTTGGCCTGAGCTTCTTCCAGCAGCTTCTCAAACTCTTTCCCATTATATTGTTCAAGATTTTGCCTTTTTTCTTCCCATTTCCTTTCTGCTTTCTGCAGGAAAATAACAATTGCAGCTAGTTTAAAAACTAGAGAGAAGACTTAGGCTATAGATTTTATGCTGATGTGCCAAAGGGGTTCAGCACAGTTAAAGTGTTGATAATGCCCTGGTCTATCTGAGGTTGCCTGCCATCTTATATCGCCACACGGCCCAGACCCATCGAGCTGCTTTAGCCTCTGTGACACTCATCCACAGAAAAGCTATCTCAGAAGCTCAAATCTACCTCTTGACAATCACTCGGCACTCACCATATATACTCTGTCAATGCTAAATTAAAATGGGTAGGGATGTTGCTTCCAAAGGTATTTTCTACTACTCAACTTTGTTTTCTAAATTCAACTTTCATTGCAAAAGGAATGTTTAAACAAACAACAGAAACACAAACACTCCCTAAGAACCACAGTAAGAACCGAAGTCCCGGTTTTACAATCCCCCACTCATGTATTGAAATATGATAAGGCACTCTATTTATATGTACAATTTTATGTTTTTATGCATTAGCTGCAAAAATAATTAAGATTAAAAAAATCCTTTGATGTAATTCTAATTCTGCTCAAGACACTATATGACTTCTGGGTCATCCTTTCTTATAAAATGGGGCCAGTGTTGTTTTAGATTATCTGCTAGCTCTAGACCAATGTGGTCAAGTGTCATGGTACATATGCAGTCAAGACTTTTAAACAAACAGAAGGCCTACTGCCACCACCATCAGTCTCCTGTGCTTTCCCAGCACCGAGCACTTGGCATGGACTTGGCGAGCCAGGAACAGCTGAGCCTGGCTCACTGCTGACCCAAAGGCTATAAGATAGAAAGAATCAGCGAAAGAATAAAGCTTGCCTGATTTGTCATGGCCCAGGTGACAGAAAGGCCCTGGGCCTCCCTACCCATGCTCAGGGCGTTTTCAGACACAGGGCCTAAGTGTCCTTCTACATCACGAAATACACACATCTTATGGACAACTGTGTCTCCCAGGCTTTTAGTAGATGTTTATAAAATAAAAGTGTTGTCAAGGTGACATCCTTTAAGTAAGGAAATGCACACAACCCACCCCCACCCCACCCTGCCCCCAGTGCTGGGGATAGAGCGAAACTCCACCCACAGCCTCCCATCCCTTCCTCCGCAATTTTTATATAAGTGACATGGATCCAGGCACAGACATTGCATGTGGAATGGAAACTACCCCTTGTCTAGAGGCCACGTGACTGTGGCTATGGAAGTTTTAAGAGGTCATTGTAGCATACCTGGAGTTATCAGCTGGTGACATATAAGAGGGGTGAGGGTGGGTATGACCAGGTTGCTGGGGACAGAGCTAGGGAAAGGCTCTGGGATTAGGGGAAAGTGAGGGCTGGGGAAGCAAAATGTATTTAAAATAATATGCTTTTTTTGTATGTCCTTTGTTTTCCCAGTGCTGGGAACCCAGGAAGCAGGAGATGCTCAGCTTTGTTGCCCTGCTCCCAGCATCTTCCTGTGTAACCCAGGCTGCCCTCCAACTCCCAGCCTTCCTGCTTTAGCCTTTCCACTACCACAGCACAGGTGCTGCCTGCCATGGCCACTGCTCCGTTTCCATCCTTAGACTACGAAAACTTCCCATTCGGCTCCTGCCATTCCAGACCCATCTTATCAATTGACTCTGTATTGTCCCTGGATTTCCTGGAGATAGAATTTTGAAAACTCACTACTGTCAGACCTTCCGTGTTCTCCAGTATCTCTACATCGCACCCCCAGGGAACTTGCACTGGCTTCCAAGTTCTCCCAGATCAACATACAACCAGCTAAACTGGTTTTACTCCCCGCCTTCCTTCTTTTCCAGGAATGCTCTAGCCCAGAATGCCTTCCTCCACATCTTGTCCTGGTTAGTTTTCTGTCAACCTGACACAAGCTTGAGTCATCTGGAAAGAGGAACCTCAGTTGAGAAAGTGTCTCCATGCTCCATAAGATGGCCTGTAGGCAAGTCTGCAGACACTTGCTTGATGAATGATTGACGTGGAAAGGCTCAGCCCACTGGGGGGCCGGGGTATATAAGAAAGCAGATTGAGCAAACCACAGGGAACAAGCCAGTAAGGCGTGCTCCTCCACGGTGTCTGCTTCAGTTCCTGCTCTGGGTTTTTGCTTTGAGTTCCTTCCTTGGCTTCCCTCAGTGGATTGTGACCCAGGACATGTAAGTCAAATAAACCCTTCCCTAAGCAAATCGCTTTTGGTCATGGTATTTATCACACCAGCAGAAAGCAAGATAAGACAGTGCCTTTTTTGCTTACTCAGATTCTAGTGGCATCACGAAGGGAGGTGAGCCCTCTCCAAAGCTCCATTAGCATGGAGGCTCTGTGTGTATGGGCTCAGAAAATGCACAGGTCTCATTTCCCTAGAAGCTTGCACTTAGCCACGTCAAGTGGTCATACCAGATCCCAGATCAGCTCCCGTGGGAGATGGTGGATGCTTCCTAGCCGGTCTTTCCCCATGAGAGCTCCCTGCTCACATTTACCAACATATCCCTGACCCACCTTCTCCAGGTTAGGGGGCATCCTTACACCCGAAGACCTTCTCAACCCTACTCCTGTGTTCTGTTCCCAGAAAAATCTAAAAACAAGCAACAACAACAAAACCCCTAAATATCTACAAAAAGCTATCTTTAGTCACATATATCTTTGATCCTTATTATATTCATATGAATGCAGTCCTACTCATATATGTATATAATACATATCCATACATTGGTATTTAAATATACAGCAGTCAGAATATAAACCCTCTGCCTGCAGGGAGGACATGGGTTTGAGAAATGGAAATCGGACTCTACCTCAATGGACACCGCCCTGTTCTTGGCACTCACACTGTGGATTTCTTCAATGAACAAGCTCTGCATGGAGGAACCATTCATTGGGGTTTGAGGGGACTGGGGGGCTGGAGCTGACTGTGGTGCAGAGGTTGTTTCCTGTGTGATCGCTGTGGAACTGGCTGTATGGGAGCCAGTTCCTCCAGACAAGTTCTGGGCCGCATTCAGCAAGGCTGAGGAGTGTTGGGAAGGCTGCATGACCACAGGGGAGCTTTGTACATGGTGAACCGTCATGGTGGACACAGGCACCACTTCTGACTTCACATCGCCAGGGCCTCCGATGCTGCTGTGGACGGACTGTCCAGGCACATGGACTGTCTCCTCCTGATGCTTCAGGACCTCTGCAGCTGTGGCCTTCTCCATGGCAATGTACTGTGCAGCTTGGGCTGCATCTGTGCTTTTCAGGAGCCCATCAGTGACATGCCTAGGAGAGACAAAGTACAGCAGTGTTAAATGGTGACTGGTGTCCCTCTGTGTTCTCTCTGTGGTATATTTGAATGCCATGCCAGTTTAGGTGAAAACATTAAAGAACTCAATGGTGAAGGTTATCTTAGCAATGTTCCAAAGCCATATGGGCTTTTGCAGTTCTTTCTTCAAAAGATGGTTTCGTGTGTGTGTGTGTGTGTGTGTGTGTGTGTGTGTGTGTGTGTATTTTCTTTTTTTTTATTTTTTTAAAAATATTTCTTTTTTTGTTTTTTTTTAAATTTATTTATTTATTAAGGATTTCTGCCTCCTCCCCGTCACCGCCTCCCATTTCCCTCCCCCTCCCCCGATCAAGTCCCTCTCCCTCATCAGCTTGAAGAGCAATCAGGGTTCCCTGACCTGTGGGAAGTCCAAGGACCGCCCACCTCCATCCAGGTTTAGTAAGTTGAGCATCCAAACTGCCTAGGCTCCCCCAAAGCCAGTATGTGCAGCAGGATCAAAAACCCATTGCCATTGTTCTTGAGTTCTCAGTAGTGTGTGTATTTTCATTGATGTGCGTGTGTTTGTGTGTGAATTTAGACACACATGAGCCATCTTCACACAGAGAGCAGAGGATAACCTGTGGAGTCTCAGTCCTTACTTTCCCCCTTGTCCGAGGCTGGATTTCATTGCTGCTGTTGATGCCAGTGTGGTCATCAATGTCAGCATAGCCTGTGAGCTCTGCCTCCCATCTGGTCACAGATGTATTCATGCTATGGCACCTGGTACTACCGGGGTTCTAAGGATTTGGACACAGGTCCTCAGGCTTTGTGGCAAGTGCCCTTACCCATTGAGCCCTGCTATCAGCCCCAGGAGATAGTCTCTTCCTTTTATGGTAACACTATACCAGACTGAAACTGGTCCCTCACTGTTTGGTGGTGACAAGTGAAAGTGAGCACACATTTATCAATATTCACTTTTCCACCTGATTTTGGCCTGTGAAGCTCTCAAATATACTCAATTCTCAGTCAGAAGCTCCTAGAAGCCTTCAAATTCTTGGACTGTGAGCCATGTTAGCCTGTGTCTTACCTTATTGCTGTCTTTCCCTGTATTTGGACTCAATCAAGCCTTTCAAATTCAAGGCCTACTGTGACTGTGAACCGAGGTATGTTTTGTTCCCCATCTTCCTGAACATGCTGTGCAAATGTTCTACAACTGATTTATATCCATGTGCTTGGGTTCTGAGACAAAGTCTATGCGTAGCTCAGGCTGACCTTGAACTTGTGATCATCCTGAGGGCTGGGATTATGAGCGTGTGCCACCTTCCCTGGTTCTTTGGGAGTCATTTAAAGTTATATGTCTATTTTCACACAGGCTACAGTTGAAAAGACAAGGATCTTTGGAAGCACACAAGTGTGTTTGGGTGTCAGTTCTCACATGTTTTAGAATGTCAGGGACATTGCCACTTTGAGTTTCAGGTACTTCTGTAGAATGTTAGCATGGCAATAATAAAGACAGTGCCTTCTTATACCCAAGAGGTGATGGCACATGACTTTAATCCCAGCACTCAGGAGGCAGATGCAGGTGGATCTCTGAGTTTGAGGTCAATCTGGTCTACAGAGTGAGTTCCAGACAGCCAGGGCTACACAGAGAAACCCTGTCTTGAAAAATAAACAAACAAAGATAGTGCCTTCTATGAGGAGTGTGTGTGTTTGGGTTAATACTGTAAAGTCATGTATCAAGAAATGTATCAAGTACACAAGGGACTTGATCCCCACGTTTTATTTTGTCTGGCATTCTCTTCTTACTAGAATGCTTTCTCTTTTTTCTGATTTGAACAAAAGACACTGCGTTCTATGACTTTCTTCTGCACATCTGTGCATCTTTTGCTTTTTACGTTACCTATTATAGGCTTCTTAAGACTCCAAGTCACTGAATATTCAAAGCACATGATCCCATCTTCTTCAAGACCTTATTCTCTGGTGCTAAGACAAATACTCAGCTTAGTCACCCGGTGCTGGGTAATAGAACACCTTAACTGGTTTCCAGAGAGACGAGAGAAGGACACTGCTTCCTGCTAGCTCATGGTTTTCATTTAATGGGGTTGGCTTAGTTTAGACTTCGTGGCTGTCACATTGGGTAACAGCTTAGTGAAGACATAATTTAACTGATCTTTAGTGAGGTGGAGGAGAGAGTTCACTTGGTAAGAGGAAATTAACGACATTATGGGAAGGAGTAAGAGTACAGCTCCTTCCTGGATGGTCTGTGTGGACTTAGAATTCCTTTGGCATCTGGCGTTTCTGAAGCTGACTATACCTGCTTTGGAGAGTTATCTTGTTGAGGTTTGTAATTTTTAGAAAAATCAAATCTGCTTCTTATGACTAGTTATCCATCCTAAAGTTAACTACATACCCAATATAATTTTCTTCTAAAGCTGATAGAGTGATTATAGTCAGGGAAGAAAAAATTTTTTTTAAAGATTTTATTTATTTATTATGTATAGAAAGTCTGCCTCCATGTATGCCTGCAGGCCAGAGGGCGCCAGATCTCATGACAGATGGTTGTGAGCCACCATGTGGTTGCTGGGAATTGAACTCAGGTCCTCTGGAAGAACAGTCAGTGCTCTTAACCGCTGAGCCATCTCTCCAGCCCAGGGAAGAAAATTTTTACAAATTTCTGACATTACTTCCACCTGGGAATTATTTTTTCTTTTCTCCTTCCTTAATATATATATATATGTTTGTGTGTAGTGGTGTTCATGGCTGAACACATCCTAGGCAAGTGTTCTACCACTGAGCTACACCCCTGCCTCTGTAAGCACGGTTTCAATGGGTTTGATGATTCTAGAACTTTTTCATTAAAAGTTGCAGATTAGGCAGTGATTCCTCTGGATCTTTCTTCACAGTAGTGATCTTTGACGAGCAGGTCCACTCAAGCATGCACGTTTTTCCTTGGTGGACCTGATTCCCTTGGGTATCAGATTCCCAGATAGTCTTTCAGTAGATAAACACTTGGCTCGGTTTTTCTAACTGAAGTCTACTACACCCCCAAGGCGAAGGAGGCTAATAGAGTATTTTAATTTGTTCTTTACCTACAAATTGTTACATTTAATTTTTAAAACTACTTACCTAATTTTATTTCTAAATTCATTAATTTCGTAGTAGTGGGAACCAAGCCCGGCACATGGCTAACAATTTAAAAGCCTATGATGGGTCCAGTGCAAAGGTCTGCACTGAAGGAATGATGCCCTCAAGCCATGTTGTAACAGATGTTGAGATTGTGAGCAGGATGCCATGAATAAGGGGTGATGAGTCATGATGCTACTAGAAGTAGGCCCCTGGAGAAGGGCAGGAACCTAGAGCCCACGAACTGTACGGCAGCCTATGAGCCCTCCTCCTCACCCACCCCAGTAGGGCCACGGCAGTCACCTCCGCAACATCGTCAGGACGTCCGTCATGCTTCGCACTCGCTTCAGGAGGCTGTCCAGCTTGTGTGGCTCTTCCTTCAAGAACCTCACAGCCTCCACTTCTATGCGCAGGACGGCACGCATCTTATTTTGCAAAGTTGGAAATTCTCCTACAGGCCAAACC
The DNA here is from genome assembly GCF_000317375.1 of Microtus ochrogaster. Lineage (NCBI taxonomy): Eukaryota > Metazoa > Chordata > Mammalia > Rodentia > Cricetidae > Microtus > Microtus ochrogaster. The sequence continues at coordinate 13,977,163 of NC_022018.1, read as the reverse complement.
AGCAGTGTGTTATGGGATAGGAAGGCAGAATACCCATACCCATCCCACGCCTGGGACCTACGATAGTGCAGAGAAGTGCCATGCCTACACAAATGTCGGGAGACAGTGGCTAAGAGCACAGATGGTGACCTCAGACAAGGTCACAACCCCTCTAGATCCATTCCCTGTATATTATGGATACAGTCAACTGAAAGTTAGGGTCATTTTCAAGAATTGGTATGTCTGTCAGGTGCAGTAAAAGTGAACAGACATTTTTAATTGTATCACTCAGTTTCCATCTTCAGCTCCTTCTCTGAGGGTCCTCTAAGAAGTCCCAACTCAATCTTTCACTGTCTGAAAGATTATTTATTAAATATTTATTTGAAACAAGGTTTCACTATTTTCCTGTACTGGTCTCAATTAAGTTCAAGGTATCCTCCTGCTTCAACATCTTGAATAGCTGGGATGACAGGTTCATATTTGAAGATTCTCACACATCCCAGGAAACGTGATTCCAACCTGCCTTCCTGCAGAAGCCTCACCTTTGAGGGTGGCCACAGCTTCCCCCACTTGGCGCAGGAGGAACGCTCCGTCCTCCACATCTTTCAGTGTCACCACGCGGCCCGTGGATGAAGAGTCCTTCTTCAAGTCCTCAACGAAGTCCTCCAGTTCGCTGTGGGGGAGGGGGTCAGATAGCAGAGGAACTGAGCACAGAAGCTCTCAGGAAGCAGGGCACGCCCTTCCACGTCCCAGCTCCACCTTGGGTTTCCATGGAGGTGGAGGGAGTGACGTAGATGGTACTTTGTTTTGGAACCTTGCATAGAGGTGTAAGGCAGCTTCAGGAAGGTTCTCCTCTGCCTGTCACTTGAGGCCCAGGTTGGCCAGTGATGTGTGTGTGGTGAGGGGAGAGGCATGTGGCTTGCGGAAGATATTCTTGATTTCAAGGGTACTCATGCCAGCCAAGGGAGCAATGAGTACACTTGGTGATCCGGAAAGGAGGAAGAGAAAACAGAGGGAAGAAAGTGGTGATACACTAGAAATGGAAGTGGGCAGTGTGCAGGAGCGGCGTGAGCCAGTTACTCCAAGAAGGAAATCAGACAATCAGGTTTCTCAGCTTTGGTATCTGACATATTGGACCAGATAACTTCTTTTAGTGAAGAACTGTCTTGTGCAGTGAATGATGTTACACTGTGTTCCTGGCCTCTCCCCATTGAGTGCTAATAGCAAACGACCCCAAATTCCAGTCATTTGTGACACACGTGAATGTCACTCGACATTGTCACATGTCCTTTGGAGAAAGCAAAACCGACCTCAAAACTCCCTAATAGATAACCTCTAGTGTATCTGATAGTCCTACCAATAATGATTGCCTTTCTTCTTATGGCTTGGCACTCACATAAGATCTGATTTCCGGTGTGTGTGTGTGTGTGTGTGTGTGTGTGTGTGTGTGTGTGTGTATGTGTGTGTACACAGATACTAACTCCAACAGAGCTAAGTTACATTCTTCCACTTGAAACAACAAAAACAATCTGTCCAGACATCTTTACTCATTCCCCCATGTGTTTGCATCCTTTCAGTTTGCCTGCAAATTTGAGAAAAAGCTGTTTTTGTTTTTTTTAAAAAAAAAAAGATTAGTGAGGCTAGAGTACTGAGAAACACACAACCACTAGGTGGCAGCAAGTGATTAGCGACTGTGCCTCCTGGTGCCTTCCCTAGTGGATGGTCACTGAGGTGATAGGACTCCTTTCCTCTAGGTAAAGTGGAGGGAGCTAGGGTAGCTGCAGGAAGCAGTCCAGAGCTCAGAGTATACACTTATTAAGGATGAGGTCACACACAACCAATCTGACCTCTCCTGACTCTTACTAGAAGTCCATCAGAGGACACTTCCTTGGAGTTGCTTCTCTTGTTTTACTGTGGGTTCCCATGATCTTGTTATGCACAGCCCAGACAGACATGCAGCAAGTCTCCAGAGCAGGAGTATGGTCTATAGAAGGTGCCATGCAAATAGGAATGGAACGATTCAAGCATGAGATGTCATAATCACCTTGTCTCCAGTTTTCCTGCCAATCCCAACCCCTTCTCTACAGATGTCCCACACTTTCCTGGTCAAGAGACATGTTGCCATGGGGACAGTAGAGTTTCCCAGGCCTTAACAGAGGGACACTTGGAACCACAGATACCAGGGCCAGCAGATCTCTGATGTACACAGAGAAAAAGAGGAGGAAAGTACCAACTAAGAAGAGCACCCTGTAAACAGTTTTTCTTCCCAGGTGGCCAGCACTCACCGTAGCTTCTTGACAATCCTCTCCTCTTCATGGAGGTACTTCTGTCTCTCCTGCTCCACCAGGGTGCGCTGGCGTTGCACCGGGTCCTCCAGTCTCTGCATTGTCTCCTTCACTTTGCTACTGATTTCCAGTTCAGCCTTCTTCATCATCGCCCTCAGAATCTCCTGGTTCTGCAGCTGCGGGACAAAAGAAATCAGCTTCCATTGGCTTCGCCTGTCTGCCATCGTGAGGCCTGAATGCCTTGCAGTCTTCAGAAACAGGCTTAGAGAAAAACTACAGCTGAATCTTTATTTTGGTAAGAAAGACAAGAAAGCAAGGCCTGGCTCCAGTATCGCTTTCTCAAGGAACCGCTGAGCTTCAGCAGGCAACTGACAGCTGAACTTCAATTTGCGTCTATCAAAAAGGTAGAATCTTTTCTACTCTTCCACTACTGTTACACACACACACACACACACACACACACACACACACACACACACACGGTGCAAACTCTGATGGACATGGTTTTATAGAGAAGAGCCAAGAAGACCATCAACCCCAATCCTTAGCCCCCTAGAGACCAGGGCAGCCACCCAGACTTTCTTGCCCTCTGTTTTACTTTTCTCTGATGATTTTGGATTTGCTTTCCTTGGCAGGATTACGTGAGACTCTTGTGTATACTCAACAACCACTGGCTTGACAGGAATTTTTCAGAATGTGTTTTAAAAGTGAATCTGTACTCTCTGGTTTGTTTGGCTCCGTGTCTCAATACCACAGAGTCATAGCTCCTTACCATGTGGCTCTCAGTATTGATGGTGACAGTGATAATGAGTCTAGAGGAGACCAAGGCTCTTGGAAATTCACTAATTTCACTGGATTTGACAAAGACCGCATGTGAACCTAAGCCCATAATTCCCATACAATTTTCAGAGCTCACTGGTTTTTCATCTCATGGAGCAGACAGCATGCATGTTTGCAGTCAGGTGTCATAAGACACTTGTCAACACTTGCATCCTAGGGGCACAGCAATGAGTCTTTCATACGTCTGGGAAGTGAGCACCTTCCCTTAGCCTCAGCAGCCGCGATTCCATTATATTCATTACTTTATCCCTACATCCCCCAGAAACACCAGAGAGTCCTTCAGTTGTTTGAATTGTTTTCTGGACCCTTCTCTACTACAAGCTATCACCTCACAGGGTGGGGATGCTGTTGTCATCGGCCCCATTGTATCTTCTCACTGAAGGGAAGGACGGTTTGACCATGGTACCATTTGTTCAGAGCCTCACTGTGGTCTCTGTTACCCAAGTAAAGAATAAGCTGGGTCACAGGTATAGGCACCACTGGGTCCCAACGTGAGTGCAAGATTCTGTGTGGCGCTTACTGGCTAAAGAGACTATGGCCGTGGATGCTACAAGTTCCCATGACTGTTAGAAAGGAAGTGTGGTAACAGGACAGTACCTTTGCCTGATTGTGAGGATTTAGTCAGACAATTTAAAAACATGGTTAGGGAAGACTCTGATACAAACCTAACTCTGAGTACACACCAGCTATTGTTATCAGAGAGCAGGAACCTGGGGGTGGAGCCTGTGGTCATATCTGGGAGGGAGCCAGTAAAAGTGGGTCACTCTTGGTGACCTCTGTGACCCAGCCATGCTCACACAGCTTTGCTAATTCCTTTCCGTGGACTTCTGAAATCAGTCAGTGCTCAGCAGTCATGAGCCTCCTTTGCTGTGTATCACTCTGGCCCGTCCTTTCTTGAGACAGCCCTTCCCGAGTGTCTTGTCTCTTTTCAGGTGCTCACACCAACATCCTCTGGTCTTTCTGACTCACCAAGGTCCTTTCTGCCACAGTGACCTTGTACCTACATATCTTTACCTCTTGAAATGGTCTTCCCACTTCCTTTGTTAATTTCTGCTCTAGAAAGAGGATCTGATATCATCTTTTGAACAAATGAACTTAAGCAGCCATCTTGATAACTAACAGAGAGCAGTGGAAAACCCAGAATGTTCTCTAAGTGGTTGAGTTAGGGAATAACCCCGGCCAGCTCAGGTGAGCCTTTGGGCTCAGCCTGTGCTACAGACGCTGTGGTCAGCACTGTATAGGTCAACGAAACATAAACAGTAACACGGCCTTCTATGAAAAACTTGGCTCAAATTTAGGGCTATGGTGCGAGCTCCGTAGAGCTCTGCCTCGGAGGGGAAGGCACAGTGAGTGGAGATGGCCATGTAAGACACAAAGACGTACACTATTAAAGAGTTGTCAAGGTTATGAATGCCTGAAGGCTTGTGAGAGAAGCGGCTAATTTAACTGGGAGGCAAACTGAGCATCGGGAATTTTTTGACTACCTGAGTGCCTGTGTTTTGCCACCAAGGACAGTGTCATGGCCTAAGAAAGGGGCTCATGAAAGAAGAGACAGTATTCCTGTGTCATGAGCTAGGGCCCAGCCCTCTGCCATTACCCTCCTGGCCACACCAGAAGAAACAAGCTCAAGTAACACCATAATCTCATTAGCAGCAGACATTAAAATGGCCATCAAAATAGGAATTATTGCTGGGAGGGCCTTCCCACTGAAATTGGAAGGTAGGAAATAGGTCCCTCACAGAGGTCACATGACTTGTTCAGGCTCATTTGTCGGTTATAGGCCCAATCAGGGTTAGAACCAGGTCATTTTATTCCACCTCTCGAACTGCTCTTCTGTCTAGACATGAGTCTTGTTCTAGGCCTACTTTCTGGCACATACAGCATTTCTGACACAGCAATGGACATCCTGGAGGAAGACAATTCCACATAATGTGTCAGTGAGCTCCTGTGCTACCAGAGCCGAGCAGAGGAGGATCGGCTGTTCCTCAGTGCTGGGCTCTGGGAGTCTCCCTGGGAGTCAGGGGAGGGTACAGACATGGAACTTATTATGACACTGGGGGGGGCACTTCCTGAAGGGAGGAACGCCCAACTAGCTAGATTCTTAGTCTATTTCCATCCCCTCTCCTCGTCTATCCTGCCTGTTGCTGTCATTACCTCCTGGCCACAAAAATGCCCTGGTTCATCCCAGCAGGGAGCAAACAGAAAAGCAGAGGGCAAGCTTTTGATCCACAGATGTGCTCTTAGTCTTTCTCCGTGCCGGAAAGCACGGTAAAGTTTGTAGGTTTTCCCTTCAGTTATGAAGGAGCATCAGTTTTGAGAAGGTTCAGTATTCAAACCGTAAGAAATGTATGCTCGCTCGCACCAAGACAGCTTCTCGGGTTCACACATATGTCCACCAGGAAACACCACTGAAGAGAGAGACATTTTGGGGTCACTCTAAAAGTCCCCTTCACAATCCCTCATGTTTGCGACCTCTAGCCTGAGGAACCCCCCCCCCCCCGCATTTCTGCTATCACAGAACAGCTCCCCCGTCCTAGAACATCATGCAAAAGGTATCACACATTGTCCATTGTAACTGGCTTCTTTCATCCAGACTGATCTACCCCTGAGTCACACCCCAGCCCAGCCCAGAGCTGCTGAGGTTGCAGCAATGTTATTTCAGCCGTCTGTTCTCTTTACGGCCAAAGTGACATTCCCTTGTATGGACGTACTAAATGTTTTATAGCTTGACTTGATTCTGGTGATCTTGTTCAAGTCACTTAGTTCGAAAGGCACTCTTGTCACTCCTTTTCACGTGCAACTGTATCATCTGTGACGAGAGACAAGTATACTTTGTGTTCCGCTGGAGAGACAAGTACACTTTGTGTTCCGCTGTCATACACCTGCATTTCCTTTGCCGGCCTCGCTCTGCTCGGTAATATTCAGTGCTAAACAGAAGGGAAAGGTGATTTCTGTCTACGTGGTTCTTGCCTTTTCCTGGGACCATGTGTGACGGTTCACTAGCAATACAGTTTCCTAGGGGCTGAGGAAGGTTCTTTCTCTCTAGAGACTCCTGAGTGTTGGTGTCACTGACAGTGAGTTCCAGCATGCTTCTCTTGTATTTACTGAGAGGTTATGCATTTTTTATTCCGTTGATATTTCTTTT
>NC_022018.1:13965378-13970529 GCF_000317375.1 Microtus ochrogaster | reverse complement strand
GGAAGAGCAGGCAATGCTCTTAACTGCTGAGCCATCTCGCCGGCCCTGCTACTATTTTGTTGAGGGTTTGATAACTTTGTCTTCGCAAGGGCCACTGGCCTATCACTTTCCTACTGCTTTTAGGGCATGTGCTGGTTAGTTTTTGTGAGCTTGACACAAGCTAGAGTCATCTGGGAAGAGTGGAATTCAATGGAAGAGCTGCCTCCATTAGGTTGGCCTGTGGGCATGTCTTTGGGACTTTCTCTTGCTTAATGATTGATGTTGGAGGTCCCAGTCCACTGTGAGCAATGTCACTACTGGGCTGGTGGTCATTGATTTGTATAAGAGAGCAGGCTGAGCAAGCCATGGAGAGCAAGCCAATAAGCAGCACCCCTCCACTGCCTCTGCTTCAGTTGCTGCCTGTCTTCCCTTCATGATGGACTGGGACATGTAAGCCTTCTCCTCACACAGTTGTTGCTCTTAGACAGTGTTTATCACGACTAGGACAGGGTAACACTGACTTCATAAGAGGAGCTGGGCACTAAATTGCCTTCCTTTTAGATTTGTTTTTCCCCTTTTGGGCCTTTGAAGATGTCCTTAAACTATTTCCTGTCTGTTCTTATTTCTGATTAGAAGTGTCTACTAATCCTGATTTATGTTTCCATGTATGAAATGCTTCTCCCCATTCTGCCTGTCTTTTCTATTGATCCTTGTTTTCTAGCAAGCTGTTTACAGAATCCTTTGTTGTGCTTTTCTCTCCGATGACTAGACTGGGTGTTTACTAGGTCTTTAGTCTGTGGATTTATGACCTTTATCAAGTTTGGAAAAATTGCCCCCACTCTTTCTTCCCACATTGACCCTTGAATACTGCTCCATGGGTCACTACATTTTAGTGTAATTTCTTCTTTACTCTCGGATGGTTTCTATTGCTGTTTTCTATTGCTTTCTTTGGCCAGTGCTTCATCATTTAAGTCTATCTAGATACTGTGTGTCTTTTTTTTTTTTTTTTTTGGCAGTACCAAAAGCTCTATCTTTAAGCGCTTAAAGCATTGGTTCATGTTTTCTTCTAAATCTGTGAGAATAATTTGAGTAGCCTTTTGAAGTCTTTGTGACTGATGTAAGTGATCTTCATCACTTCTGGTTGGCTTCTATTGGCTGAGTTTTCATAGATCATATTTTTTTAACCATCATTCATTGTCTAGTAGCTACTGGTTGGATGTTAGGCATGGAGTATTCGTTTTTATTGTTTTCCTTACAGATTTTGGGTATTCTCTGACAGGCCAGTTGTGTGCGGCTCATTTTGTTACTGAGAGGGTTACTTGTAATCTTTTGTAGGGAGACTCTAGGGTGATCTTTATGCTAGGGCTACTTTGGTTCAATGACTGGAATGTAGCTTTTTTCTAGTCTGTACTTAATTCTGAGGTATCCAATATGGCCTCTTCATTTTTTCTTGTGAAAACTTGAACGGCTCCAGGCCTGGGTGGTCTCTAGGGAGATTTTAGCTTGCTGGTTTATCTAGTCTTTACTTGGTCCAGAGGTCTGGTCGTTCTACATACTTGGTTTATTACCCACAGATTAACATAGTCCTTTCTATACAGAGATTTCTTCTATTTGGCAGTCCATTTCATAAATGCAAGCTGCTTCAGCTTTCTGAACCTTGATTTTTATCTCCTTAGCCGAGCAAGATGATCCCAAGACTTCTGGAGTTTCTGCATTACATCTGAAGAAAATTGCTTCCAGGCAGATGCACGGGTCAGCCACGGGATTCATCTGCCTTGTCTCCATCCTTCTAAGCAACCCAGGCCCAAGATCTCTGTTGTCCAGTGTCTACAAGTCATGGTCAACAAGTTTCCAGTTCTCTAGATGTCAGCAATGGGATGGTGAGTGGGGCTGCAGCTACTCCCTCTTAGCGGAGAACACAACTTACTAAAAATGCCTTTGATGGTTTTATAAGCACACTTAGAATGTTCTAGGCCACTAAATCTTTAATTGGGCCAAGTGAGTTATCCATGTCAACTTCATGAATAATGTAGGAAACCACTTAAACCTAACTACCTCAAAATAGCCCTGTACCTCCTAAGCTCACTCCTGACAAGGTAGGTGAAGCCAACCTTGACAACATGGTCAGCTGACAGAAAGCACCAGATGCTGCAATCTCCTGGTGACACTAATCAGTGGGTATGCCACAAACTCGGGGGTCTGGGACTAAAAACCAGACACCAGAGTGACTCCTAACCACCTTCATAAAACCAGCAATGCCTAGTCACGAACACATGGTATCTGGATGTCGTCTCAGCCTCTTAGATAGTCTCTTGTCTGTAGATCTGACTGGACCTTGGTAAATTGTTTAGTAACTTAACTGTCAACTTCTGTATCGGTTCCATGTATCATTTCTGCCTGGGTGGAGAAACAGTCTGTCCTACAAGGGCCAAACTTTGGTGTACTTTCCTCTGGGACACACATTATCCTTACTATAATTCTGGACATCAGAAAATAAAAAACTCTAGCACAAGAGATACATTAAGATAACTGTTGACTTATGTCAGGCCAGATCCTAGGGCTCTGTGAACAGCAGTTTCTTCTTTAGTGTTGATCCTCCCTCACCAGAGGAAAACCCGCAGATTCCCAGAAACCTTAAACATGTATCACTAAGCTCAGAAGAACACCATTTTTTTTTTTAACTTATCAGGAAGCCAGATAAAGAGACGGGTGGGTAAGAAAAAAAGTGATGTGTGACTTGGAACCGTAGAATGTATCCGTTCTTTTGATTTCTGAAGTCCTGACTGTGGTCACCACAGAACTTGTTTTCTTCCAGGAATACATTTCTCTCCTCAACTCAGAGAAGGGCAGGAATGCAGTCACTGGAGGTGACTCTAGTGGGTAACATGGGTGGAGCATGTCTTGTCCAGCTCGTATGACGTTGGAAGCCAACGCATCATACGCCGAGGGAGCTGGTTGTCTCAATGGCCTCACTGGCATCATTTTCTCCCATCTGATCACCCTTGTGTCTGCTTCATATTTTATTCCTTAGAAGAATCTATCACTTCTGGAAATGAAGTGCTCATGTGTGAGAATCTGCTACAGTCTAAGACTTTCCAATGATTTAATTATCTAATTACTGGAGCAGGCTGCCAAACACAAAAGAGTTCATTCAGTTACACTATTTTATAACACAGCTCAAAGAACATTGGAATTTCTAATTCCATTTTTGTTCTTTTGAGGCTCTTCTAGCGGGTTCTGCATGTCCCTAGTGATAGCTCTGTACTGGACTCATAACCACACTGGGGCTGCATTCATATTAGGTGTAGGGTAATGCAGGTGCTGAGGGAGAGCTGGGGCTGCCACAGCTTATGACTCTCAATTGTTCTTGTGTTAAATATACTTCCTTGGCTGAAAAGACAGAAGTTCCTGGAGGAGGGAAGCCTGGGACATGGAGAATACAAAGATTGGGTGGAGAAGAGGCTGTGAAGGCTGCCAGGTTACGAAACAAAGCCCGTATCTTTCCCCTTGTGTCCGCTCTGGAAACCGCTAACACTTCTGTGCCCAACAGTACATTGCTTGTGTCCATTTGCCCCCAGACAGAACCAGTGAAGTGGAACAGTTCTCCAGGGATGAAGAAACCCATAGGGCTAGGATAGTTTTGCTAAAGCCTTGATCAAGAACTTCCCTGGTAAGAAATCAACAGTTTTACACTGTGCTGACAGGTTCGAGGGTTGACGGGGTGGTAGGTGGTAGGAGATCTCTTGCAACCCTCCCAGAACCAAACAATGCCATGTACTCAAGGTGTTCACATTAACACCCACAGTAACAACTGCATCTCAAATGCTTAGGAAATAGCTAAGATGATTGTTTGTGTTCATGATAAAGCAATGCCACCCATGTCCCCAAACCGAGAGCTACTGTGGAGAACAGTTAGTGCCTACTATAGAAATAATAGATTCAGTTTGGGGGGTGAGGGCACCACAGCAGGGGACTTGCAGGGGTGTCCAATGAGGAACACAGTTTCCAAACAGCACAGGTGCTAAAACGCAGCTGCAGTGTGGAGGGGCATGCTGTGGGGTAACCCTTCTGTACACTGTGGAAACGTGCTGCTCTCATTGTCAATAAAAAGCTGATTGGCTGAGAGCTGGTCAGGATTTGCGGGCAGAGAGAATGTGGGAAGAAGGGCAGAGTCTGAGGAGTCTCAAGCCAGATGCAGAAGAAGCAACATGGGAAGTTCACAGGTGGGGTAGCACATAGATTAATAGAAATGGGTTAAGTTAAGTTGTAAGAGCTGACTTTTAAAAGCATTTAAAATTAATATTACGTCACTTGTGGTTATTTGGGAGCAAATGACAGGACACAGGCAGTCTCTGCTTAAAGGAGCAGACTCCAGACAGACTGGGAAAGAAACAGGGAGGTGACAGGTGTGTCTGACCTACAGACCTGTCCTGCCTTTGGCCTTGGGAACACCAACCAATTGAGTCTTAATTACTCTCTAACACTTGAAAATGGAAGTGTTTTATATCAGACTTGTATTTGCAGATTTTCTGGGAGTACTGAAAACATTCAGAACAGGGAGTCTAAGTCCACAGGGTTAGGGATGGCTGGAATTGAAGGGCAATTGCTTTCTAGAGGGGCTGAGTCCTTTGTTTCTCCTTGCTTCCTTTGTCACTTCATCGTTAGGGCACTGAGGACTGAGGGCATTCTAGCTGTCATTGCACCCACCCACAGAAGCACTTCCTTTCATGGCGGAGTCCAATCAACCCTATTCTCCTCTCCCCTCCCCACATTCTGACCCCCCCATCCTATTCTCATCTCCCCCTCCCCTTCTCTTCTCCCCCCCCCACATTCTGCCCCCCTCCCTTTCTTTGCGGACGGATGGCTCAGTGCGTGAGAATACTTTCTGTACAAGCACAAGGACCGAAGCTGGAATCTCTGGCACTCATATCCAAACCGAGCATGGCTGCACAGGCCTGTGATCTCAGCCTGGAGGACAGGGACAGGTGCATCCTAAAAGTTAAATGGCTTCTGGTTCAGTGAGAGACCTTGTCTCAAAGCAATGAAGTGAAGAGCACAGGTGCATGGGCACACGCCTGCATACTCACATGCACACACCACATACCCAGGTCTGCCCCTCCCCACATACACATAAGATGGAAAATAAATTTGCAAGGCAAAGAGAAGTTCATC
>NC_022018.1:13962677-13965178 GCF_000317375.1 Microtus ochrogaster | reverse complement strand
AGATGGACTTTCACAGATGCCATGACTCAGAGGGTATTTAAATAAATATACAGCAAATGTTCCAGGTGTCTAGGATAGAGAGAAAGTGAGTGGATGGTGGCTGTCTGAGCACTAAGCAATTGGCTGTGTTTTGTCAACCCTCACCACGTACTCCGGGACCTCAGGTCTTCCAAACCAGCTGCCCTTATTTTACATTTTTTTTTTTTTTTGATTTTCGATACAGGGTTTCTCTGTGGCTTTGGAGCCTGTCCTGGAACTAGCGCTACAGACCAGGCTGGTCTTGAACTCACAGAGATCCGCCTGCCTTACATTTTAATTAAAATTAGAAGAGGTGATTTTGAGACAGGATCTCATTTTGCAGTATAGGTTGGCCTCAAACTCATGATCTTACTGCCTCAGCTTCCCAGTGCTGGGATTAGAGACTTGGGTATGACTCGCAGCCTGGTTCTAGCTGCCACTCCCCCCTTTCCACTGCTAGACACTGGTGGGAACGCACACTCTTAGCTTTAATTAGGTGGTGGAACATGTTGGGTTTATGCCACTGGGGTGCAGAAGAGCTGTGGTTCAAAGTCCTTTCTTCCCTGAACCTCACCACTTGGGAATTGCTTCCACCAGCCGTAGAGGAGGCCCGCCCATGTGACTGCCCCAGCTACTGGGTGTGTTCAACTCCAATAATATTTGGATTGTGAGTTTCTTAAAGGAGGTCAAAGAGATGTCTCCATAAAGCCCAAGCTAGGACTTTGTCCTCCACGTCCAAGTCCTTGCCAGAGACAGGGAGGGCGAGGCTGCACTGGAGGCAAACAGGTGACCTCAGGCAGTGGTGTGCTATCCCAACTCCTTAGGACTCGAGGCAGGAGCTGGAATAGCTTAGTTTATCAGGTTGTCAGTGCTTGCTGACAGAGCTCTGGGATGGGAAGGGTTATTTTTGCCCTTACTTTGAGTGCCTATAGCTCAGGGATGAGAAGAACACTGGAGACCTGGAACACAGCACCCGAACAAAACGCAGATGCTCTGTGCTCAGCAGGTCACCCACTGGAGCTTTCCTCACCCTTACTAAATCATCTTCTGTGCTAAACTCACAGTGGTGAAGAGGAGGAGGAGTCTATGCTGAACTCATATTTCTTGAGGAGCAGGGCCGGGCTTCCACCACACTGAGAACTGGCAACCTTGACTGGTAGCATGCCCCATGGGGCAGTTCTCTTCTCGCTCTCTTCTAAAAAAGCAAGTGCTGGAAGGTTCTTTTTCTCATGTAAAGCACTTACTGCCAAAGGAAGCTGTCATGCACTGGCTATAGTTATAGTGGAAGGTTTTAGACCAGGCTTACGGGTAAACAAGGGAGCTGTGTCATTATGATCATATGTGTGGGACCTTCAATTAGCTCCTAGAGAGAGTAGGTAAAGGGGCCCAGGGAAGTCTCAGCAGAGCTGGGGCTATGGGGTTGGGGGCAGAAAGTCAGATCCCAAGCCACTAAGACACAGAGACACATCTGTGAGAGGTACCTGGAGCTGCCTCATCTGCTGGAGCTGGAGTCGAAGTTCAACCACGTTCCGCCTCATGTCAAGCAAACTCATGTGGATGGATGAGGTACCAGCAGGCAGGGCTTGGCTGGGAGGCAGTGGGGCCTCCAAAGTGCCCAGACTCTTCCCAGCTGAAACATGGACCGTTCCTGTGAGGAGGAAAAAAAACCCAACAAAATCAAAAACCAGCAAAGGCCTTAGAATGCAGACAGCACCTGAGCTGTGAGGCCTATCTCCACACAGAGGACTGAAAAATTAATTAAGAAAAACACCAGGAAAACAATAGGTCACAGAATGCTAAGAGTGTCAGTGTGGAACCACCATGTTCTAGAAGCTTCGCTGTCGTGGGATGGCAGAGCAGGGTTTACAGCATGAAGCCATGTCAAGGAGGCTAAGTATCTCGGCTGCTGCCAGCCCCTCTGTATCCATCAATTCCCCCTCCCTCCCCCTTCTCTCCTCCCTCTTTATCCCCTTACGCTGTGATTCCTCCACTTTCCCTTTTCTTTTTCTCTAAATGCACAGAGTTTCATAGACAAAAGTTGAAAAGTATATAGGACAAAATATTAACAACATTTCTGGCTGCTGGTATTCTAATAATCCTATCACTAAATTTTAGATTTAAAATCTGTAATGTAATACACACACACACACACACACACACACACACACACACACACACACACATATATATATCATTCCAGAGTAAGGGAGGATTTAATTTCTGGGTCTTCATAGATCATGCTGAGTGACCATCTCCTGCTGGTAGGTGGACACGGGACATGCTGGAGATAGAGACCGGAAAGTAATAAGCACAAGGTAAACTTGGCTGAGTCCTTACAGGCTTCTAAAACCTCTTTGGTTTTAGTAAGATTTCTGTGCATTATCACCCTTTGTCAGAAAACACAATTTTCCTTTAAAATTCTTTAGGAAAGAAATTAAAACCAAAGGCAATGGAAAGAGCCGTCTAGGCTGGAGCTAGGAGCA
>NC_022018.1:13954644-13962256 GCF_000317375.1 Microtus ochrogaster | reverse complement strand
ACTTATTCTCCATCTTTTGTTCAATTTATGTACGACTCATACATTTTGCAAGCCCATTGGGGAGGGTCAGCAGGTTTAAAGGATCTTTGCTAGATGGTTGGCCTTTTAAAAAGAATGCAAAACTATGGAACAGGCCCCCAGAGTAAATGCTGAATGTGTATCACACACACATACATGCACACACATATGCACACACACATACACACTCACACACAGACACATAAACGCAGAAACACACATAGATACATATACACATGTACACAGATACATACACACATAGACAAACACACAGACACATACCCATGTACACACACTGTACTTCTGGCTATTCTTAGGGAACAGGCCCCCAGAGTAAATGCTGAATCTGTATCACACATACATAGACACACACACTCACACACACAGATACACACATAGACTGTACACACACAGACACATACACACCTATATACACACAGACGTTTGGGCTATTCTTATGAACCTCAGTGGTCATTCACACCATCACTGGGCAGGTCTTGAGAAACTTTTATATGTATCCCTCACACACAGAAGCCAGTATCTGCCATCTGTGCAGCTGTTGAAAGACTGTTTTCCACTGCGAGAACAAAGGAAGAGAACATCCAGTGACATCTCCTGCTCCAGCAGTGTGTCATAATTAACTCAATGTCTTCTAAGGTCAGGTATTCTGACAGGAAACAACTACCAGTTCCAAGTTGTCACTTTTGACTCAGACAGCCTGTGCCTTGTGTGTAGGCAAAGATACATGTGTACGGGCATGAGAACCCCTGATATCACACCATACATTATCTGCAGAGTAAATGGAACCACCCTGGTTCCACTTCAGTAAAAATGACACTGTGAAAACCAACCTGTCCTGCCAGCTCCTCAGCCAAATAAAGGCCCATTCCTTGTGCATACCATGCGATCCTAGCGCATGCTGGGGTACCAGTTTATCTCACCAATCTTTCTTATTTATTTATTTATTTATTTATTTATTTATTTATTTATTTATTGTGTGTGTGTGTGTGTGTGTGTGTGTGTGTGTGTGTGCGCGCGCATGCGCACATGTCGATTCTCACCTTCCAAGTGTCAGTGGCTTCTGGGATCACTCTTGAGTTGCTAGGTTTGCACAACAAGCACCTTTACCCAAAGAGCCAACTCATAAAGAGAACAGACTCCAGCCTGCATGTTTTTGTTATAGCTCAATGCTTATATCAGGCTTCAAAAGCATTTTCAAAAACGAGCTTCTTTATGGAATGCATATTATTTAAGAATACATCTTTTTCAATAACAGCTAGTTCTACTGCATGTGGTTTTTGGTCCCAGCAATTCCCTGAAATGGCTGCTCATAAAGTGGCCAGCAATGGCTCCTTTCCAGGGACCATGACTTTATCTAGCGCATCACTGGTCTTTGTTGTCTGTCAGTCACTTCTTTCCTTTGTTGTCACATTGAGATGTCTCTTCCTTGCCTTTTTCCCTCTCTGCTGCTCCATCTTCTTCAGTCTCTTCTCTAAAAATCCTCCCTCCATTTGCCTTTGAGACCGGGGCGCCTGCTGTCCTAGGTCTGCTCTTCTCTCTGGCCATGTTTTGAGGGGCAAGTCCATCCTCTTCCACCACCTGTCCAGCTCACTGCCCCCCTCAGCCTACAGTTATCTTCAGAGTCACATACCAGTGGCTTCAAGTCACCCCCAGTCTTTCCTACAAGCAGATTCAATTCATTATCTCCTCTTACCTCCCGACAAACTGCTTTCTGTGTCTATTTGATTTTTGCCAAGGTCACCATTATCCACTTCAATATTTAGGGCAGAACCTGGAAGCTGTTCTCACTCTCCATTTTTCTATGTATAAGCTTGAGCAAGCAACTCTCAGTACTTGGTTTAATGGGTATTGGTGCTACCCTGTGGGCTAAGAAAGTCAACAGTTGTAAATGTCTGACCAAGAGTGAACCTTACTGGCCTTGGCTGAATGGGAGAAAGGACCATTTTCTCTACTTCCGTCTAGAGTCTCAGCAAGTATGGAGCTCTGGGAGTGACCCAATAGCTAGCAAGGATCTACAGCAAAGCCCCGAAATGCAGACTCAGGATGGAGAGGACCTAGTACTGGGGACTCCAAGTAAGCCCCACTCATGCTGGAATCACAAGACCTGGAGTTGGTATGCCACACCCACAGATGGGTAGTCATGTTCAGTTTCTTGCCAAGTCTAGTAAGAAGACACAACATACAGTTTGTCCCCAGAACCTTACTCCTAGAGGTTATTGGTCTTGGCTAGTTTACATCTTAAAATCATCATCATCATCACCACCATCACTATCGTCATCATCACCATCATCATCATCATCATTGTCATCATCATCACCATCATCACCATCATCATTGCCATCGCCATCACCACCATCATCATCATCATCATCATCATCACCATCACCACCATCATCATCATCATCATCACCACCACCACTACCATCATCATCATCATCATCATCACCATCACCACCATCATCATTGCCATCGCCATCACCATCATCATCACCACCACCATCATCATCACCACCATCATCACCATCATCATCACCATTATCATCATCACCATCATCATCACCATCATCATCATCACCATCATCATTGCCATTGCCATCGCCATCACCACCATCATCACCATCATCACCGTCATCATCATTGTGGGGGGGAGTGATGTACATGACATAGCATGTAGTTGCAAGTCAGGGTACTACTCTGGAGTCCATTCTCCCCTACCTCTCTGTGGGTCATGGGGATTGAGGTCACCAGGCTTGCACAAGGGCCTTTAGCCCCAGAGACATCACACTGGCCCTTGGTTAGTTAGGTCTTAACAAGTGTACATGTGATATGAACTTAGTGTGCCTCACTGTAACAGAACTAACACTGGAGCAGGTTTAGAAAGACTGCCACCAGCTGGGGGACTCAGAGCATCTTAACTTACTATGTGTGAGTTTGCTTCTCTCCGTAAGATACAGATGGCAACACCTCCCTCACAGGTTAAGTGTGCTAACTGAGACAACAAACAATGTAATACACATGGTACGCCGCAGAAGGACCTTCTGCTCCTTTGTGTCTACAGTAAATTACACATTTCTAGTGTAACCAGGAAGTCTGGATTTCATTTGTGTTGACCTTTGATCAAATGAGTTCCTCGCCTTCTATGTAAGTCTGTCATTTGTCCATACACAGGGATAACACTGCTTATAGTTGACTTCCTAGGAGTATGGAAGAATTAATCCATTTGTGCACTGTACTGGCTGCTATGGCAACTAAACCCCTGTGGGCAGTATGTAGCCTTGGTACATTCATTAGAAAGAGAAAGACCAAACTAGGCAGAGACACAGGAGGGAAAACCACTCGCATTGTCAATGGCATCGCCGATGCTTTGCATATACCACGTGACCACTATGACCGTCTGTCCCCCACAGTTACTAATCAATAACACGTGACCACTATGACCATCTGTTCCCCACAGTTACTAATCATTCTTGGAAACATGGCCAAAGAAACTACACTCGTTTCTTCTGCCTTGCCCAATAGAGACATTTACAAAAACTTCAGACTGAAGAAAGCAAACAACCTGTGTGGCTTTCAAGGGACTTGGGCATCATAACATGAAAGGATGAGATCAAATAGGATGTATGTGGACTGTGTGTCACATGTGTGGGGATGTATGTTCCACTTCCTTATGTGGAACAAGAAAACAAAAATGATACCTCGTCCACAGAGATAGACATTAATGAGTTAATGCACGGACACTGCCAGACACACAGGAAGCGCTCCCTCAATGTTCCCTTATTATTACTCTACATAAGTTGAGAGGCATCGAAGCCTACAAGCCAGCATGTAGACATGATGATGAGCAGAACGATGTTCAGGACGCTCGCCATTTCCAGAATGGGTTCCGGAGGCACTGAAGGCTTTAGTGTTAGTAGTTTCATTCTATCCTCTGAGGTTCATAATAAATAAGAAAATGAGTGAATAAATATCCCCAGAGCCAACTGGCAAGTGTTCTGAAGTCAAGCTTAGTGATTTCCATGAAATAACTGTCTGGGTTTAGCCCGGGCCCCTGACTGATTTCTAAGCTGAACGCGGGAGAAACCTCCCTCAGAACTGAGTGCTAGGCTCTGCTCCACCCGAGAGGAGCCAGGGGCAGGGGTGCTAACCTACAGCCCTAATCCTATTCACATTCCTATGCTGCATGATACCAGAAGATGTGGTTTCCCCAAATTAGGGGTTCATTTCTGTAGAGCCTCGGCATGTGAGCGTGCTCCTGCCGTGATCTGTTTCTAACCCAGCAGGCAAGAAGACAGCATCTTCCTCAGGGAGGCCTGCCTGGGGACTGCAGGATCAGGCTGTCACCAAACAGAGGTGGTGACATCAGGAAGTTACGCTGGTGACAGAGTCAGTCCTCCTTCAGGGGAATGCCAGCGTTTGAAAGGAAAGTCAGGAATCCTGCTCATTCCCTTTTCCTATCTAGACTTTTGTAAGTGGTTACTTCAGACTTGCCCATTCCTCTACTACATCCAGGCTAACAGCCATCCTCAGTGGGATCTACCAATGGCTTCACTCCGCACACAGGGGACTGCTGAGTTACCTCAACCTGGAAGGATCCTTTCCCCCTTCCCTTCCCTAAGTTCTAGGTCCCCTTTATACTCCACTATTGCCTTTCCAGGGGACTTTCAGTCCAGGCAAGTCTTTTGCGTAGCTTTATCCCATAATTCTTGATACTCAACCCACATATATTTTCAACTTTTCTGTGCATTTGAAGTTGTAGGCAGGCAGCACCATGTTTTACATTACATATCCACTCTACACACCAGTGCCTGGAACAGAGGTAAGGGCATACGAGTGACTGAGTGAATGAGCAATGAAGGCAGTAATTCCGCAGGAAGCTGTAGTAGCAATGGAGTTCTCTTGGACACTTCTGCATCATAGCAACTGACTTGCAGAAACACTGAGTACATGTGAAGCCAGCCAGAGCTGACCGAAACTCACGGCCCTCCAGAGCTCCTGGGAACACTCACCTGCACCATCTGTTTGGTTCCTGCTGCCCGTGGCTTTCATCATTTTCTCACTGAATAAAAGAAAAAAGAGAGTCAACTCTACAGTTTTCCAAGTCCCATCGTCTTTCCCTGACCCTTCTATTCCTAAGAATTAGCGGTGATGGTTAAGCAATGAAAGTGTTTGACACCGGCTCCATGCTGCCCGAGATGGAAAAGGCTTCCCAGGTGTGTGCTGACACAGGCGGATGCAGCTGGGCACACAGTGGTTTTCAGATGGTGGTGGATGTGGACACACGTGGATGGTAGGAACAGGCACTGCGAGGCAAGTGGTCCATGAAGCCACATGCACTGGGAAGCCCTCTGACCCTTCTTGGGCCAAAGTATTACCTTTGTCCAAGAATTCCCGGAAGTAAAACAAACAAACAAACAAACAAACAAACAAAGAACAACCCCCACAACGTAATTTATAAAGATGTAAACATGTCAGCCCTAAAATGATCACAGAGGAACAAACTTCAGTGAATGAATGGCTGTAGTGGTTAAGGAGAAGCGAGCTGAATTATGTTTTGCGCTGCACGGCTGGCTTCTTTTTACCTAGACGTTTCTTTGCTACTACTCGTAATGGGCCCTTTAAAAAGTGCAGACTGAACAAGGCCAGTTAGACTGGCAATCTGCTTTTCCATGGCTTGCATCCTCTCTCTGCAAAACAAGAGAATTGTCTGTTAAAGCCGTTGACTTTCAGATGGGTTCTGCTAGGTGAAAGATCCACCTGCGGGCTATAAAAGGTACCAGCCAACAGGCTGCCAAAGTCTACCCAAACCTGGAGCACTGAAGATTCTTGACTGAGGCCAAGATGTATTGACAAGAATGGAGTGAGGAGACTGTGATCTCACAAAAAAAGACAATGCTCAGGCCAGCAGAGGCCTCCCAGAAAACAACATCTCCCTTGGGTGCTCACACAGCATGCGCTTTCCTGCCTTCTTGCCCTGTGAGAGACCTCAGTGGGACTGGCTATCCGCAGGGCCAGGCCCTGCATTCGTACATGCCTCTAGGCTGCTCTTCCCAGCGGGGACGCTGCAGGCTGGTTTCAGTGTAAGAGATGGGGGTGTTTGTTGCATGTGTAGTTATACTTGTTTCATAGCCCAAGGGCAGACAAACAAGCGCCTCTTGTCAACACCATGGAGAATATAATTGAAATCAATATGAGGTTGAGAGTAGATGATGCTCAGTTTAATGGTGTAGAAGACTTAGCCTGGAGGATTTTGCAGGATCAAGAAAGAAAAATATACTCAACAACTCAATCATGAACACACTAATCCCCCCCACCTCAGTTACTGCCTATGGACAGGTGCTGTACCTTTCTCTTCAGGGCTCTGGGGTGCTCCAATCAGGTATTTGAAACAGGCTCACCTGTCTACATCACAGACAATGGATGTAAAATAGGACCACGTATATAATAGAATTCCTAGTCTACAAACAGCACACTCATACACGCGCTGTGGCTCTTCAGAGCAAGCCAACTTCTTTATCTGATACTCCATGGAGAGAGAACAGCAGAGTGGTAATCCAGCCTTTCACTACAGAAACAACCGTTGAGGCTGGGCCCATGGACAGGCAGGGCCTGAACTTTGCGGCAATCAAGAGCATCCTTGAGCTTTGAGGCTTTGAGTCTTGCCTTTGGACTAAAATCTTGACTGCCTTATCAATTACTAAGTGTAACTTTGCAGTGACCAGCTTCTGACTTGATGATTCCGCATGCTTTCTTCAGTTTAAACGGACAGGGCTGTTACGACATGAGGTTTCTTTCTCGTATGTCATGCGGGTGGTTAGCTAATGGTTGCAAAGGCAAGCAGCCCCAGCGAGTGATGTATGTCTGGACGGATCTTTGTTCTACTAGGGTAGAGATAATCGCAAATGCCAAGGATGGACACACATCTGCACAGACTGACTGTTGATATACCCAGGCCCAGAAAACAACGTCAGTCTCTGAACTGAGGCATTTGCAGGCACCCCTGTATACTTGGCATCCTCTTTCCCATAAAAGGATCAACAGGTCAAGGAAAAAAGTTAGTAAAAAAAATTCTAACAAGAAAATCAGGTTAGTAAAAACTTTCCAGAAAGCTCGTGTTTATCAGTGAGTCACAGTAGCACCTCAGAAGTGATGAAGATAGCGATTAGCCACAGTGTCTGCCACATAGGAGACACAAATGGACACAAACACTTGGGAAACTACTTATCTGAGAGAAAATACTAGTGCAGAGTGAACGGTATTATCCCTATCATTCAATGCACAGAAGATGGAGAGAAATGCAATGTATAGACCGGTGCACATCTACAAGGAATAACCAAGACTCTGCTTAGAGGAAAGAGCAAGAAGAAATCTTGGCATCATAACACTGGCTGTGGGGGCAGCAAAGATCCACTGGCACTGCAGCACTGGCTGTGGGGGCAGCACAGATCCACTGGCTCTGCAGCACTGGCTACGGAGGCAGCGCAGATCCACTGGCACTGCAGCACTGGCTACGGAGGCAGTGCAGATCCACTGGCACTGCAGCACTGGCTACGGAGGCAGTGCAGATCCACTGGCA
>NC_022018.1:13949457-13954454 GCF_000317375.1 Microtus ochrogaster | reverse complement strand
GAGGCAGTGCAGATCCACTGGCTCTGCAGCACTGGCTATGGAGGCAGTGCAGAGGGGCCACAGGGTTTCCTACCATTTTCTTTCTCTCGGGGGATATAGGCTTCTCCACTAAGCTTCCCCTCCATAGTTAGTGGTTTGGGGAGGCAGAGAGAGAATGATAATTCCTCACTTGCACCCCACTGCCTGATTCTTCAGGGCTCACACCAACACAAGTGTAGAACAACTTGGGACAGCAATTTAGATGCTTGGAGCAAAAGGCCTATGTGTGATCCAGGTATCAACATGCTTGGTTCTGTACTTAGTAACCATGAGTTGGGGCATGAATACTCCCTGGGTGGCCTCTTCCTGGCTATGGCATCAACAGGGCCACCAAGGAGGAGACACCAAGTTAGATGCTCTTTGACATTCTCCCTGTGATTTATAGAACCTTGAACCAAACGTAGAGGGGCCACAGTTCTCTTCCACTCCAAGGTGGGGTCAGCGCAGTGGAGGCGGTAATGGGACAGCACACTGACCCCAAATGTGTGTGCCAGTGTCTCAGCCAAAACCACTTCGTGAAAATACAATTCTTCTGACACATGGTAATGAGAAAACTTTCCTTCATATTTAATCATTGAAGTGTTTCTGGTTTCAGGATTCATTTGAGGGAGATTATCTGATTTATAAATTCATAAATAAGACTATCTTTCCATTTCATGGTTGGTAATCTGGAAACAATTACAGCAAGTGGAATGTGTGCAGCCTTCTCCAGTGATGAAATGTTATGAGGAATGTTTAATACGAAAACGGGAAAAAATAGAAGAAATGTAGCGGAAGAAGAGAAATTAGGCACGACCCTGCCATGTACTGCAGTGGCAATTCTGTGTGATAACCGTCTGAATATTAAGGACACTTAGGCTAATTCTTACCAGTTTCACTTGGTTTAAGGTATTATGGGCTGGTATAATTACTGTAGAAAAGACAGCTCAAAAGTGATTTTATAAACCATTTTACATCATTCCATAGACCGTATTTATATGATTAGTAGGGGACGGCTAACTAGTCATTTAGTGCTGTAAATCAGCTGCTTGGCTGCACAAATCTTTTTTGAGGCCCAAACAACATGAATAAAAAATACAAGGCAAATTTAGGGAAGGTGTTATACCGAGCATCAACAGGCCCCTGATTCTGTTTGCATTCCTCCCTGCCCAGGGTCTGTGTCTGCAGGTGAAGGGAGCCCATAGGGCTCGAGGGCTGCCCTTGCTGCCTTCCGAGCAGAGGGAAGAAAACCTTCTGTGCTTGAGGAAGTATTTTTAGCCAGCGGGTTTAGTCACATGACTTTTGATTCAAGTTTCACCTTTAATCACTTTTGATTATGGGTATGTCTGTGTTCTGAAGGAGGCCTCCTTGAGCCTGGATTAGTTTCTTATCTTTGTCTTGTTAAGAAAAATTAATACCAATTAGGAATCAAGCTGACACCTTACTAAGTGAAGACCAGAAATTAAGGGATGTGTGCAAGCATGCATGAGTGTGTGCATGCAAACACGTGTATGCATGTATATGGAAGCAGACACTGATGCTGAGTATCTTCTGGAGTCAATCCCCAGCCTGTATTTTGAGTCTCTCGATGACGTAGGAGCTCATTCATTCAGTCAGGCTGGTGGCTGATGAGCTTCAAGCACCCACCTGTCTCCATGTGCTGGGGATCTGAACTCAGGCCTACACTCTCTCTCCCCAGCCCCCAAAGAATATGTTTCCAAAGATACAAGAAAGATACAGAGCAGCTGGCTGAAACCAGTCAAGCACACTAATGTGTGTTAGAAATTCAGCCCTCCTTAGTCAGTTCCCCCATCACTAAAATTAGCTGCTAAGGCAGTAAGTCACAACTACCGGAGCTGAGACCGCTATTCTAAGAGTACTAGGTGGTCCCTAAACTCACTTCTTTTTATTTTATTTTATTTTTTTTTTATTTATTTATTTATTAAAGATTTCTGTCTCTTCCCCGCCACCGCCTCCCATTTCCCTCCCCCTCCCCCGATCAAGTCCCTCTCCCTCTTCAGCTCGAAGAGCAATCAGGGTTCCCTGCCCTGTGGGAAGTCCAAGGACCGCCCACCTCCATCCAGGTCTAGTAAGGTGAGCATCCAAACTGCCTAGGCTCCCACAAAGCCAGTATGTGCAGTAGGATCAAAACCCATTGCCATTGTTCTTGAGTTCTCAGAAGTCCTCATTGTCCGCTATGTTCAGCGAGTCCGGTTTTGACAGAGACAGAGACCCACGTTGGAGCACCGGACAGAAATCTCAAGGTCCAAATCAGGAGCGGAAGCACACGAGCAAGGAACTCAGGACTGCGAGGGGTGCACCCACACACTGAGACAAAGGGGATGTTCTATTGGGAACTCACCAAGGCCAGCTGGCCTGGGTCTGAAAAAGCCTAAATTCACTTCTGACCATAATCTTTTATGACTTGTTGTTGTTCCTTTTTGCTACCATTAGGGAATAATTTAGCTTCACATTTCTGGACTAAGTTATCTAATTGGGGGCTAAATAACCAAGAGACCATTCCCGACTCTCTGAACAATCTTAACTTCTCATTGAGGCATCTGGACTTGTTGAGAGGATATGGATGGAGTTAGCAGCTGGAGTCTATTACCCATCTGCCCTCTGCTTCTGGAGTGAGCAGGAAGACTAGGCATGCTTTATCTTCCCTACCTGTTTCTGAATTTAGAATTATTTGGGAGGATCTGGAAGGCATTGGGAGAGGGGCAACCATAATTGGAATACAGTTTATGAAAAAAAACATTTCAATTAAAAAATAATAAAAAGAAAAAAAGCAAAACAAAAAGAATTACTTGTCTAAGTTGTCTTCCAAAGTCAGGAGCCCCTGCAATTTGTGGGTATTTGAGCACAGCAGGTTCCCTTTCTGTCACATACTCATGTTAGTTTTCACACTGCTGTCACCTGACAAGAAGCAGTTTACAAGATAGATAATTTATTGTGTCTCATGACTTGAGAAGAACCTACAGAGCTCATGGTGGCAGGAGCACATCTCTGGGATGCCACACCTTAGGATAGACAGCGTGGGACAGACAGGTGGCCAACAAGCCAGGTTGGCTGGGATACAAATCTTCATCCTTGGCAACCTGTTTCCTCCAGCCTGGTCTGGATATTCAAACATATGAAGGGGAAGGGGGGCTTCAATTTATATTAAAAACATAGCCTTGTTCCAATCTGCCATCTTTTAAAGCATTAAGATCCATACCAACAACCCTTCTAGAAGCCTGACATTACAGATTCTTAAACACCTTTGCTGTTACGTTCTGGCTTCAGGTTCCAACCTAGAACGTTTTTACTGTCTAGGCCTGAACTCTACAGTCCCCTTGAAGTCACACACTCTCACTGTCTTCAGTTCCCTTGTTCATAGACTAGCCCCTTCTCTGTATCCTGACCTTGCCTTCTTTCTTCCAGCCATCAGTAGTGTCTAGACAGTCCCTGGGGATTTACTTGTTCCTTACGTTTCCTAAAGTTCAGCCTGAAGACACTGGCCCTGTTGCTCTGGCCTGTGGTGGGACAACATACCATGTGTGCTGGAGGAGCCCTCTTCAGTGGCATGATGGCCAGGAAGATGGGGTCAGGGCGAGGTGGAGAGGAAGGGGAGGGGCAAGGATCCTGATATTCCCTTCAAGGGTGTGCCAGGCCCTAAATAAGCTAACTTCTTTCCCTAGGCCCCAACTCCTTAATGTTCCATCACTTCCAACAACACTACAAAACCAAATCTTCAACAATTGTCTTAGGGAACTGTTTAGATCCAAACTATAATGGTGCCTAGTGTAAGTACTACCACACTCCCCTCCCCGCATCCTGTCAAGACCCTCTTGCTTCTAGGCTCTTTTCCAGCCTTCCAGATGGCATGTGAGCCTGGCTTTGCTTCCTGACTGTCTGAGGAGGGCAACAAATGAGAAGAACTGGCCCCTGTGACACTTAATCTTGCAACGACATCTTACAATGTCATTTTCTGTTGATTTCCAAAAGACTGGGTGAGGTATCATTTCACTAGACAGCCACGTTTTCCTAAGCCAGATAAAACACAGCGGCCAAGCCAAAGGCGCTTACCTAAGATGCATTGCATTTGACATTATTACTAGTGTTGCTGTCACAGTGCTCAGATTGAACCCAGGGCCCTCATATTGTCTCCAGGTGTTCTACCACCAACCTGCACCCGAACCCTGAACTTACACTGATGTACAAAAATACAAACACATGTCTGGCTTGCTAGCAAGCCTGGAGCCCACTCGTGGATGAGGGTAAAAGGCTGTTTGTACATGCTCTGAGGCCCAGAGAACAAAAGTCTACAGTGGAACGAGAGGAGGAAAAGCCAACATTGGGCCATCCCCTCTAGTTCTCAGCTCTTCACAGACTAGAAACCAAAGCAGCTTGTTTTCCTCAGCGCCATGGAAGAGGGTTGATTATCAAGTTCAAGTTCCCCTTGGCCATGACTTTGGGTGTAGGCACCATGACAGGAAATGGGGAATCATGACACATGAATGTTCTTCCCTTCATCTCAGGCTTAAGAAACCCTGAAGGTGACATGAAGCAGTTACACCCAAACTAGGATTCTGTGGTGTGTGTATGTCCTTGGCACCGTCCACCAAAAGCTCCCGGATAATCAGCCAGAAATGCAACCCTTCCTAAGAGCTGGCACATGAAGCCAACGCGGAAGCTGGGGGAATGGGTGGGGCCCATAGACTAACAGTACTGATGTGGGTGCTACAGCAAGTGCAGCAGAAGGGAGCCAACTAAAACAATCTCAGCGAAAGCACAGACCAGGAGCTGATGATTTGTGTTCTGACTGACAGAGGTGATCCTCTACAAATTCAAACAACACTTATTGTGCTAGGCAGTGTTCAAGGGACTGAAGACACAGAAGTAAGGCTTTACACACACACACACACACACACACACACACACAGAGAGAGAGAGAGAGAGAGAGAGAGACAGAGACAGAGACAAAGACAAAGAGA
>NC_022018.1:13941791-13949357 GCF_000317375.1 Microtus ochrogaster | reverse complement strand
AGAGAGAGAGAGAGAGAGAGAGACAGAGACAGAGACAAAGACAAAGAGAGAGACAGAGAGAGAGACAGAATGCCTGGTGAGACTGAGTTAGTAGTCAAGGAGCTACTGTGTCTACAGTAGTGAAGGAGGGAAGGGCAATAGGAACCAATGCAGGGTCCCACAAGGAAGGCAAACCCCAGGATTTATTTGCAAATCAGGAACCTTTTCAGAATGAAAGGGAGTCACTGGTTACTATGGAAGGCCAGAGGTAAATCTGACTGGCCCCAGACTAGCTGCAAAGTGTGTCCTTCCAGATGTGGGCCATTTTTAAGGCCGTTGGCCCGACTGTGAATGTGATGGTAGCTGAGGTGAGGACATTTGAGGACTCAAATTTTAACTGGATCCTATGACTTCTCTGCTGAGAACAGCCCAGAGTAGATGGACTCTGAGTGGGGAAACAGCTTAGAAAATCACATGATAGTCAAGAACAGCTTCTCTTAGCTGATGGCATTTGGGTGAAGCCCTGAGGTTGGAGAGGAGCCAGTCCGGCGGCTGTTCAGTGGCAGTAAGCACCAGGCGGGCACAACCACAAATGAACAGTCTTCAAAGCAGGAGAATTCCTGCCAAGTTTAGACCCAGGGGCCAGCATACATGCAGTGGCGTCCATGGCAGGGAATGCCGAAAGTCTGCGGGAGTTTGCATCTTCAATGTCTTCCAAAGGCTGATGGGTTAAAGGATTCATCCCTAGCCTGTGGTACGACAGGGAAATTCTGCAAAGTGGTTTCAATGGAAGGAGGCCAGGTCATAGGAGGTGTGCATGCCTACGATGGGGATACATGACCTTGGTCCTTCTTGCTTCCTGCTGTCATGAGATGCAGAGGGCTCTTCTGCCACACACTCCCACCTTGATAAAAGTGCAGCCACAGGCTCAAGGTGAGAGGGCCAAGTAAATGTGGACTGAAATCCTTGAACCATGATCCATGAGCCCTTCCCCTTAGTAAGCTACATGTCTTGAGTGTTTTGTTACAGTGATGGAAAGGGCACAGAAAGCAGAACTCTCAACACCCAGCGGTCATAGGGCCAACAGGTTCTGGCATTGTTAAGAGAGTTGCCCTTGGTCTCATCCACTACCTACAAAGATCATATCTGAAATACAGCTGGAGTCAGGATCCTAGAATTGAATGGTTTCTCAGGAGGAACTTATTCAGCCCTCATAATTCTCTCCATTCTGGTTCAGTGATTCTGACGTCAGGAGAGAGAGAGAGAGAAAAAAAGAAGGGTGTGTCAAATCAGACAAGTGGGTCAAAGCTCAGACACACCCAGGACAGGGCTCCCAAGGTGCACCGCTTCTGCAGCCCTGTGGGTTCTTCCCAGAACAGTAAATGAGGTCGGGAAGCACTCCCAGTAGTTACTTTATTTCAGTTTACTCTCTGTGCAGGCTGTATTACTTGGGACCTGAGAATAGCCCCAGGCCAGTGACAAGACACATTTTTCTCTTGGATCTGGATGGCCACCTAACTAGATAGCTTCATGTTTTTATGCTCATAAGACTCTTTCTTGATCAGACAACTTTCAGGATCACCAAGTGGTTTTTGCACCTCTTTTCATCAGAACTGAGGGTGCAACCTTTCAAGATTACAGCAGGCACTGAGTTTCATCAAGGGAGGCTTTCTCATTCTTCAGGGAACGTGGCTAACTGCCCTGCAGGGTGCAGTAGCCACGGCTGCCCTGCAATGGTGACGCACAGCCTGGGGTCAAGTGTTTCATTTCCTGTTGGCTCTGGCAGTGACTCTAGCTACCACACCCCAGAGCCAGCCAACTTGAAATCATCAATTTTGGATTTTCTTTCTCTTCCCTGAGGGTGTTCTTCAATATTCATGCTCTGGAGTGGTGCCCCATTTTTTTTTTTTTTTTGAATTCAGGTCCAAACTGGTAGAAACAGCTATTCATTTCTGTTACAGACTGTACCTTATTTCCAACTGACAGTGTTGGACGCTAGGAAGAGCTGGTCCTGGGGTAGTTGTGAATATAAGCTCCACTATTTCTGTAACAGAATCGTATGACATTGTGTACATGAGATGCTGGGATTACAGGAGTAGCTCCCGTGCCTGCCTCCTACCTACTTTAGCTGTAAAACCCTAGTGTGGACTCCAAAGAAATGACTCAGGGCTGGGTGGAGGTGTCGCACATCTTTTATCGTAGCGCTTGGGAGGTAGAGGCAGGTGGATCTCTGAGATTGAGGCCAGCCTGGTCTACAGAGTAAGTACCAAGAGAGCCAGGGTTACACAGGAAAATCTATCTCTAAAACTCAAACAAAGACAAATGAAAAACAAAGCAAAAACAATGACTCAGAAAAAGAAGAAAGACGTTTCCTATCTGTGCCCTCTCTAATATTCTTACTGAGATCATCTTTCCAGTCACTGGTGGGTGATGGAGGAGGAAGGGACCTACTACCTCTATTACAAGGCAAACAGTATGGAGGCAGTGTGGTATTGAGACCCCAGTTTACTGGAATGGCTCTGGTTATCACACTCTGACCTGTGTCTCCTTATATCTTTTTAAAGTCAGGCTACAGGGCAGAAGCCTCCAAATTCCCTTTAGCTCCAAGGCTGGACAAGGAGGACATGATTTGACCCACAGCAATACAGTAAAAAAAATGTAGATTTTTAAAAAAAGACCTACCATTTTTGGAACTTTGGAATTAATGACTAGACTTAACTGTAGTTTTGAATCACATCATTCATGAGAAAAATAAAGCCTAGAGTTCCAGTAAGCATGAATGCCATCTACTTGGCCATCAGTCGGAGAGCCAATGAGTCATGGCGGAAGCCAAGATGCGGTGTGAGCATCACGAGACCTGAGCTGCTTAGATGAGCCATGTTTTCAGGCTGGGGGTGGTCATGCTCATTTCTACACTTCAAGGAGGCTAGATCTGCCCCTAAGCCTCGACTCTGGGAAGGTTCTGGCTCACAAGGAAAAGGAACTATCTGACTGTTAAATTGTTTAGGCAACTCTGATTTCCTTCCATGTGTCAGAATCAAGACTCTGATTGACAGCACCTCTTGAATATTCAAAAGAAATGCAGTCATGTTTTAATTGGATCTAATTAGTGACAGGTGATGGCTTCTCCTTTGGAGAAATTGGTTTGT
Organism: Microtus ochrogaster; assembly: GCF_000317375.1. Taxonomy (NCBI): domain Eukaryota; kingdom Metazoa; phylum Chordata; class Mammalia; order Rodentia; family Cricetidae; genus Microtus; species Microtus ochrogaster. Next base: position 13,946,229 of record NC_022018.1, on the reverse strand, counting down.
TTAAAGTAGCTCAGACTTCATAGCAGTCATTTTGTACAGAGTATCTCTTGTGCAACTATGGAGAGGGCTATCTTCATTAATCAGTTAGATGTCAAACGTGTTTGTTAGGTATCTGATGCCTGAGTTCAGTCTACTGTGTGGCTACCACATATTCCTTATCCATGAGGTTATATCCCAGGGAATGTAGTAACAATTCAACATATCGGCTCTTACTCGAGTTCTTAGACTGGCAAAACATCCCATCATGATGTCATTTTATAGGTACTGTAATGGCAGAAACATAGCCAGTTTTGGATAAAGACCAGTTGGCCTTCTTTTTATTTCATTATATGCAGCCCATAAATTCCAGACCATCTGAGGATTATCACGGAGCTCCCAGATGGGCCTGACCCAGGAAAGCGCTCCCGTTTCTGAATTCTTCTCAATTACAGTCTATATCACTGCTTTGGAATTAATTATGTACAACCATTCCCCTCAATTATGGTAGGGTTGTAATTGAAAAGTTTACTTGTACTTTCATTGTTTAGGACTTGGAATAAGTGGCGGTTGGATTTCCAGCTGGCCCCCAGAAGCTTCTTCATCTAAGCATATTATTAGTCCCATCGCTCCACATTGTTTTCAAGGAAAAACGTGTCCTAACTTCCCAGCTGGACTCTGGAGCACTGGAAAGAGATCTCCCCTGTGAAGCTCAGGACTCAGCGAGGCGCTGGGCTTGGTGTGTCTTCCCGCTCCCTACTTTGCTAGGAGACTCTGTCACTCTCAGGAAGACAGAAAAACATCTCCCAAGCATCCCCAAAGCCAAAATGAACCCCAAATGCCATGGCAGGTGTTTTCCCAGATGGATGTTGAGTCGTTTTTGGAGTCAGAGCACTGCTGCCCTACCACAGCGTAGCTTAGATGTGTACATTAAGCTCTGAGCATTTTATGATTGTCTTCAAAGTTTATGTGTGTGAGAACCACATCCAAGCTCCTCTCTGTGTCAGACAAAGCGACAGTTCGCAGCCAAATACGTAAGAGGACCTCAATAAACACCTATTGATCCACAGTTAGAGTCCTGTGGGAAAGCAGACCAGACAAATCGTCCCAGCGGATGGCAACACAGCCACACCTGCGGAGGGAGGGACCTCTGCCATCAAGCCCACTGCTCGGGTTCAGGGGCTCCTCAATGGATGCCCTCAGCCTGCCTTGTCTTTCGTCCCCAGACGACGACTCCTGAAACAGACTTGCTAGTGGCCCTGCTGCTCTGTACACTCCGAGTCGATTCCATTTGGGGCTCACACCTGGTTTTAACGTCTCACCCCTCATTCTACCTCATGATGTTTTGTGCTATTATATTAAAAAGTATGTCTGCCTGCCCCTTCCTTCAGCACGCCTATCTGGTCAAAAGACCAGGGCTTTTGTTCTTCAAGCCTAGGGTGCCTAAAAAGTCCTAGCCAGGTGCCATGTGGCTTCTCTTTCTTTAGATTCGGGCCACAGTCAGGGCTAGACTTTGTTCCTCAGTGCGACTCTTCCCTACTCTGAGGAACTTACCTGCTCTGGCTGAAAAACTGTTAACATGGAATCTCAGCTCCAGTTCCCTGAGCATGAAGAATCATGTTCCTTTTCAAGGATTCTGTTATGCGTTTGGGGCGATGGCCATTAGTGACTCTGCAATGAGCACCTTTGAATTTTGAGTGTTATTTCTAGAAAGATACTTTCGATTATCTGATCCAAGCTACAAACAGAAAATGGTAAAAACACAAACACCCTCGAGCTTTACAGTTCTTCCGGTCAGGAGTAATGATGCTGTTTCATGGAGTGATTTTATGACCAAGGGCAGGCAGAGCCCCTCGCTCTAACTGTCTGTCCCACATAATCTCCTCACAAGTTTCTTACAGTGGCTCGAACCCATTTTTCCTTTTTGGAATCCCAGCAGAAGGGGTTGTCTGGGCACAGCTATCAAAATATGCAAGGTGATCCTTCTCCTAGGAGCTCGGACACAGGAAGGGTGTTAGGAGAAAACTCATCACCCATGGGATCCGTGGAAGGAGGGCACCACCATGAGATATATTACACCGCTTATGCTGACCTTTCGCAGATATTCACCAAAGTGTTGTCAAAAAGCAAAGAGAAGCTGCCTCCCGGAGAACGAGGCACATGACGAGCATAAGCCTAAGGCTAAATGACTGAGTGTTGGGCGCTTCATTTCCTTGTCAACAGAGCTGTATACTCTCATGCTCCTTCAAACAAGCTGCCGAGGGACCTCTCCATCAGACATGTGAGAGAAAGGATTCTTCTCTCTGATCTCCAGTGTCCTGCAGCTATTTGGGCTATGACACTGAGTGCTCTTAGGAACCATACTGGAGTCTGCAGCCATCAGGAGAAAGCGTGGCTTCCTGCAGCTCTGGCCCCTAGGTTTTGTCAGCTTAGATGTAAAAATCTCACTTGGAGATTCTCAAAGAAAAAGCGCTCTCATTTATTTACCCTTAATATTATGAAATGGCAACAGAAATTGGCTTGGCATTTTATACCCCATGCTCATGATGTCAGACTTCAAGGGAGCTGCACATGCTTTAAAAATACTATCTAGATCAAATATTTCTAAAATAACGTCATGAGCTCAGTGAGCCGATAGCATGTAATTTTGTGCTTTGGTTATTGTTCCTGGTGTTTGTCTTTAACATTTTTTCCCCTTTGACATAGTACTCAGATGCAAGGGTTTTTTTTTTTTTTTTTTTTTTTTTAAAATAAATTCTACTAAGAATGTTCTCTCTTTTTCCCATTTCTATGTAATTGAGCTAATATACCAGCTAGGGCAGTTATACTTTAAATGGCATGCATATATTTAGCAGAATAATTATGCAAATTCTGCCATGTTTATGATTGTGAATGTCCTTTGGGAGCAGTTACTTAGCATCCAGTCCTAAAACGATTTTTGAAGCGTTCTTGTTGCAATATTCAGAACTCACTTCCGTCTGCTCCTCCGCAGTGGGAAGGTGGGTGACTTGATGCTATTTACCCATGGCTGCTATAGTAGACTATGCACTCCATGAATACAGGATTTCTTCCTTCGTTTTTCTTCATCTTAGGATGGGGATGGAACCTAAAGCCTTACACATGCTAAGCGAGGGCTCTACTGAGCTGTATCCTCATTATTTAAGATAGGGTCTCACTATGAAAACTGGGTTGGTCTTGATCTCAAATCCTCCTGTCTTAGACTCTCAGGTATTGGGGTTACAGATGTTTGTCGACATGCCTGGCAAGAGGCACAGCTCCTTTACTAGACGGAACCATTGCATAGCACTGGTGATTTTACAGAATCAACTTAGCACCCTTGTTCCTCAGTTTCTGTATCTGTGAAATGGGATGGAGCAAGTGCATATCTGAGCAGTTGTTCTGACAGTTCTATCCCATGCTATCTGGAAGACTCTTATTTCAGTGCTCACTTACAAAGGCCCTGGACATGAGGACGGGCTGCATTTCAGCTGAGTCATCACTGTCTATGGCTGTTTTGCGTCCAGGCTCAATCAGTGAGGACTGGAAAGTTGCTTTTCATTAGCGGAGACTCCAAACGTATGGAGCATGTGTCCGCGGTCTGTGGTGTGTGTGTGTACACACACCTGAGCATGTGCCTGAGGTCTGTGGTGTGTGTGTGTGTGTGTGTACACGCACCTGAGCATGTGCCTGTGGTGTGTGTGCACGCACCTGAGCATGTGCCTGTGGTCTGTGGTGTGTGTGTACACACGCACCAGAGCATGTGCCTGTGGCCTGTGGTGTGTGTGTGTGTGTGTACACGCACCTGAGCATGTGCCTGTGGTGTGTGTGTGTGTGTGTGCACGCGCACCTGTGTGGTGCTTTTATAGTGTGGATGTACATGCCTGCGCACTACCTGTGTGTACTGATCAGTTCTGGGCTTGTCACTGTTGTTTTTCAACTTGACCTGAGCCAGGGTCATCTGGATAGAGAGGACTTCAATTGAGAAAATGTCTCCAGGGCTGGAGAGATAGTTCAGCCATTAAAGGCTAGGCTCACAACCAAAAATGTAAGAGAAAATGTCTCCGTTATAGTGATCTGTGTGCAAGCTTGTGGGACATTTTCTTGATTAGTGGCTGATGTGGGAAGACTCAGCCCACTGGGGTCAGTAAGACCCCTGGACAGTTAGCTGTCTGGGTAGCAGAAGGAAGCGCAATGAGCACGCCAGAAGCAGCATTCCTCCATGGCCTCTGCTGTAGTTTCGCCTGCCTTGAGTTTCTGCTCTGACTTCTCTCAGTGACGGGCTGTGACCTGGGAGTGTAAGATGAAGAACCCTTTCCTCCCCAAGTTGCTTTTGGTCATGGTGTTTGTCACAGAAATAGAAAGCTAACTAGGGCAGGTACAAATGTATGTGTTCAGAGCATGTATGTCTGTGGTGTTTTCTGTGTGTCTGTCTGTATGTGTGTTCAGAGCACGTACGTCTGTG
>NC_022018.1:13930114-13941441 GCF_000317375.1 Microtus ochrogaster | reverse complement strand
ACATCTGTGGTGTTTTCTGTGTGTCTGTCTGTACGTGTGTTCAGAGCATGTACGTCTGTGTTGTTTTCTGTGTGTCTGTATGTGTGTTCAGAGCATGTACGTCTGTGGTGTTTTCTGTGTGTCTGTCTGTATGTGTGTTCAGAGCATGTATGTCTGTGGTGTTTTCTGTGTGTCTGTCTATACGTGTGTTCAGAGCATGTATGTCTGTGGTGTTTTCTGTGTGTCTGTGTTTGTATATGTCTATGTGGTATATGTGAACAGGCGCCCCTGTGGGGTTCCTGTGTTTATATCTATCTCTGTTATATATCTATAATTTATATTTATCTCTGTTATATATGTATATATGTCTGTAGTGTGCATAAGAGTGCATGTATGTATTTACACGTCTGACAGGTGTTATGCATGTATGTGAATAATATAAGATCTGTGGGAAAATGTGTGTGTGCAGTACTAACCCGTCCACAAACACATAAACACCCCAGCATAATTATCTGTGGAGACAAGTTAATTAACCAAAAAGGATTCACCTAGGCGGGATATGTGAAGTAAAACTCTTACTTTGTTATTTCACATCTGGCGAAGGGAGGGATGTGAAAATGTAAAATTACAGCATCATAGTCATCTGTCAGAACACAGTGGTGATGATGACACTATGTTCTGGGTGAGCACTTACTGTTTCTGACTAACTTTTCTAATATTTTCTATTCTAGATATAACATAATTTTATAAAAATGTTTTATAACATGTAAAGAAGAAATCTATAGATTTTTTTTTTTGAGATTTGAAGAAATGAAGTCACCGAGGCTGGCAAATTCGTCTATGTAAAGGAGTGAAAATCCAACAGCAACAATGGCAAATGGAGTATGAATCTCCTTTAAGATGCTGGTGAGGAACCCACACATGGAACACTCTGCACATCCTCGAAGGCTGTGCTTTTGACTGTTGTTTGCTTGGTTGGATTTTTAATACAAGGTTTCATAAGCTGACTTTGACACTGCAACCATGTTTTCCTCTTTGTCATGCCTCCGTGTCTTGAGCGCTGGGATTACAGAGTGCCCCAATTTACCTATTACTGAATCTCTTGACAAATGGGACTAAGAGGCTCTGTGGGCTGGATACCTGTGGCATCTGCATCAATGACACCACACTAGGCGCTGGGAACGGAGACGTGGTGGTTTATGAGAATGCCCCTATCTATTTAAACATGGGTCTGCAGCTGGCAGCACTGTCTGAGGATGTTAAGGATCCTGTAGGAAGTGGAACAGGGAGTGGGGGGTGGAGGATGGAATTTGAGAGTTTATAGACTCGTCCCACTTCTGGTTATCACACTGCTTCCTGTGTGGGGTTAAGATGTGATCTCTCGGTCTCCTGCACAAGCCTCCTGCTACCACATCTCCCTACATTAGGGACATCTAGTGCTCAATAGCCATGAGCCAAAACAACCTTTTTCTTTCATAAGTTGCTTTGCTTTCCATCATGGTATTTTATCACAGCAACAGAAAAATAGCTAATACAGAGGTTGTCCCCAGAATCTAGCATGGGAACAATGTCATGTGATGCTCGTCCTCTGCTCCCCTCAAGGCACCCATGGAGTAGTGGTAGCATGGTGGAAAGGGAAAGGTAAGAGAGGGTGGATTCTGGTTCTCAGTCTTAGACCCTGGAAGTGGGGCTTTTTAAAAAATATAAATTACGTCACTAAATCCCTGTGCTTCTAATTCTCATCCTCCCCATGACCCATCATTTCCCAGCTGCACCTCACAGACCATTCAGGGGACGCCTGTCACCATGTCTGCTGAGAGCTCAGCACCCACTCCAAGCTCTGCCTTTTTTCTTAGCTCGACATTCTCAAGTCAGTTAGCTAGTTGCTACTTTACCAATGGTGAGAGTTGGACTTTGTTCTTGCATTAATGATCCCATAATGTTCATGCTCATTCCTGTTCCACTTCCCTGAAATTTTTGTGCTGTGAGATTCCTTATGCCTGAACAAACAGGGACAGCCTCACATGGTAAAGTTCTGCTAGAGGCGGCAGGGCTTGGGACTGATTTGAGTGTGAAAACATAAGTTAGGAAGACAGTTCACATTCCATTCACAAGCCTGGACTTCTTATAAGGTTATATAACAGTGTGCAACGGAACCATTTTTAGTCAGGAGCAGTAGTCCTGAGCAGGTCCTGAGCAACTTAGTATCTGATTCTTGTATTTTATCCTTTCCGAACCTACATGAAACAGGTAAGTTGCTCATTTTACTTCAATTTATCTGCCAAATTTATGATTATAATTATTTTTATTCAGTTCAATTAATTCATGCTAGGGAACTTTCTTCTATGAAATTTTGTTTTCAGTTGTTATTTTGCAGATTTTGGAGGATTTTCAAGATACATTTAAGATATAAATATGCATATGTGTATATATGTAAACTATAAACACTCAGTGTTTTATTCACTAGAAAACTACCCATTCCAGCTCGACTCCCAGATGAGTATTAAATCCAAACATTCCATGTTCAGGCAGACTTGTTCTTTCCATTTTCCAAAGCAAGATGAGAAAACAACATTGCATTCTATAGATGTAACACAAATGTCTGTGACCAAGTTAAGCTTCTCTTCATTTTCTATGACAGACAATTATTATTATGATTCCTCCATCTATCATCTGCATGGTTTCTGTTAATCACCATTTTTTTCCCAGTTGTTCCAAATTACCTTTATTTAATGGCAATGCTGTGAGGATCACAGTCGAGGGACAAGAAGCCTAGTGGTGGCTGTGATCTGTCTCCTTTCTCATGGTCACGGGTGGACCTCATTGACCTGACCCCACTCATTTGGAAACCCTGCAGAGAAGGGTCACCTCCTTTGATTCTCAGAATTTTGTTCCCTACTTGTATCTAGAAAATACTTTTAGCAACACACAGGCACAGACCACCCTTGGCCACCCCTATGCCTTACCTGGTTTCTCTGTCTTTGGGGATCGTAGCAGTGCTGTAAGCAAAAACTTGCTTCTCAACTAGAGGAGGCCCCAGGTCTACAAGGCCGGATAACCCTGGAGCGTTTCGTGGCTTTTCGATATACACCAGGGTGCCGGGCTCCTTTTTGAAGGACTGACGACTGGGTGAAGCCCGGTCGGGCTGTAGGGTGTGAGGGGGCCCATGTGCGTTAAGATGCGGATGCATGTCTATCATTCTCAGGTCACCCACCCGGTGCGGAGAGGCTGGGGGCGTTTTGGAGCCCAAGGTAGGCAAATGGCTGTCAGGGTATTTCCTTGACTTCTGTCTGTATAATGACTGCTCCATATGCATTTCTGCTTGCAAGGAAGGGTTACAGTAAGCACTTGCTGACCGGATCGCAGTGCGGTGATATGCGATGACATGATCTGGAACATCCAAAGGGTGGCCACCGTGGGACGAGGCTATGCTCATGCGTCCCTCATGGTAGACATAAGGGTCGGCATAGAAGCCCTCATTTCTGAACATAACCAGGTTTTTGTTGCTCATATCCTCGTCGGGCTTCACATCTCTTCTTTCCAAAATGGCGCTGGGGCTTGGGGAGATGGATCTAGAGACTGGCAGGCTGGAGAGTCTGTCCCTGGGGATGGTGGCGTTGCCAGGAATAGCCATGGGACGGCTGCCCCCGTAAGGAATTCTTGATGGCGAGGGAGGTAAAGAATGGGGCACTGGAGTGGATGGTGGGGAGTTTGGAATTGCATGGGGTGGGTGAGCTGTGGATCCTGGTCTGGGGGCTACAAGGCCATCTCCTCTTGCATAAACAATTTCTCTCTGCATCTGGAAATAAAACAAGGAATCAGAAAACATACTTAGATAACCATGGTGTGGGAGAAGCCCCGATGTGACAAGATGAATTCCTTAATAGGGAAACCTGGCCATGTTTCTTTCCTTCTTACCAGACACTCACACCAGATGGATGGAACCTGAGCATTTGTCTTCTTATTGGCAACAAAGTCATGGGTCCTGAGGTGGCAGACACTCTCCAGGTTGACTCATTGCAATCACAAAGGATAAGCTGTCTACTTTGGAGGTGAGCGAGAGCCAAAAGCCAAGGACTGCAATGGCACAAGACAAGGAAATGGATTCTCCCTCAGCCCACCAACCAGTCTGGTACTGCCTACAGGTTGATAAACGCTCATGAAACTTATTTTAGAGATCCAACCCAACCTCTATACAGAATAAATTCATCTCATTTAAAACCTAAAATATTTTGTTTGTTTTGTAATGTTGAGGTTTAAACCCAAAGCCTCACAGCTTAGGCAAAGGCACCCCCCCCCACAACTCCAAGTCTCTAATAATTTGTGGTAGCAACCTCAAAAAACATCTACCCAGTGACAACAACACAATGCCATGGTCTGAATATTGAGGCCATAGCTTCTTACAGCCACGTAATAAATGTAAAAGCTAATGTATACATAGGTCTAAAAATGTATTTTCCAAGACCTGTGTTGGGCACGTTTTCCTACAGTTAGCCCTGGAAAATAACTAATAAGTACTTCTTCAGGCTAATGATAGGTATGACCATGGCTAGAAAGACAAAACACATCCCTGGGAGAAGTGTGGAAGGAGGTTGAAGTCACTCATCAGCTCTTGACTTGGGGCCTATGTGAAGGCAGCATAACAGGCAAGGGGAAGTAAGGAGGTAACAGTAAGGTGATAGAAGAGAAAGAACCCGAAGCATGGTGGAGGCACCATGGAAAGTCTTAATGACACAGCCTGTGGGGCCACATGGTGGTGATGGGTGACGTCACATTACTCAAGTGGCAATGGGACTGGGATAGCAGGTTACTATAAGCTGGAGCTTAGGGCCAGGGAGCTTAGGTATCCAGGCTGTGGCATTGCATGGTCCAGGAGAGATAAAGATGCCTATGGCTCTTTAACAAATGCATCTTCAAAGAGAAGCAGTGACAAGAGAATAAAGCTAATGACAAAATGGGGGGGGGAGGAGAAGGAATAAATTTGCAACCACATTGTTGTGTTATCATGGACAGAATCCAAACAACAAATAAATCCAGGACATGATTATCTGGTACACTGGTGCTCTGGTCAAGGCCCAGGAGGAAAATACCCATTGGGATTTTCCATTTTCCCCTGAGGGAGAGGAAACGGAAACCATAGTCCCTTATCCTGACTTCCGAGAGATGACGGAAGGTGTCAATGGTTGGAGGGTAGCTGTGATAGGGTCATGGGAAAGAGCAGGTGGCTCAGACAGAGAAGAACCAGAATATGCACCCAGAGGACTCATGGTGGGGGAGAGTAGTTTGAATAGGAAGCTGAGTCCATGCCTTGAATAAAAGAAACGGATGCATTACCTCATAAATTTGTCTACTGAACAACTTTTACCAAGACACTCCTAAGAGTCAGGCATCGGGGTATAACTCCAAACACTTTCTAGTTCCCACCACTGAGAAGGAACCAGCTTTCCCTCCATGAGAATCCAGAGCAAGAGTCATTCACTCTTCCACAGCTTCTTATCTTGTGCCCGGCATCCAACGATGCAGAATCCTTAATAGGATCAGGGACTTTAAGGTATTATAATGGATTTTACATAAAATGTGAACAATTAAAACTAAACTGAAACATAGTTACAAAGAGTTAACAACCAAATGGAACCCGTGGAGGGTGTTTCGTGAACTGGCCTTGATTCCCTATGGACTTGAGTGATGCTGGAGACCGAGAGGGAGCAGGTGCCTGACTTACAGTTGTAGTTTATTTCACTCCCCTCTTTCCTCTCCAACACACACATGGAGTTCATGCCTTCCCAGGGTAGTCGCTTCCCCTTCTCCATAGCTGACTGTGCTATCTTGAAACTCCCTTTTGTATCCTTACTTTTATGTTCCATACTCAGTCCTGGATTCCAGGTATCCTAATATGCCTGTGCATATGACCATTCTCTACTCACCTGGCACATGTATGACTCAGGTGTGCAGTTCAGTAGACCAGAAGGGACCCACCCAAAGTCGTTGTGGGGCAATATACCTGATTAGTTCTCCAGAATGGTTGGAACAACCATGGAATGGAAGGTTTGAAAACCATCACAAATCCTTACAAATTCCTTTCCCACTGTCTTGTACAGTTCAGGGCTCAATAAAAACAAAGGTAGGATCAGTGCATGACTTTACAGATCATAAAACCTGAAAGGGTATGGTTCAGCTGGCAGTGAGTATCTGACGAAATGCTGCCAACAGTCATAACACACAATACAATAGCCACTGCCCCCAAAAAGTCAAGATAAACTCATCACACGGCATTGATTGAAGCAGCTCATTGTGTGAAGAGCATCACACATTCCCAAGACAAATTAACACATAGAAAGTTCTGTTGCCATTATTGTTGAGAATTACAAAGGTAAATAAGATGAAAAAATGTCTAGAAGCCACTTGGGATCAGCAACTGTTTTAACCATCTCTGCTTTCCTTTCTTTCTTATCTCTAGATAGCATTTAGTCTTTGGGGATTCCAGCCCAGCTGGGCACAGTAGAAATATCTGTCTTTCTGTTTAGAGGGTAAAAAGAGAGAACAAGATCCTAAACAGTAGAGAAATGCTAAGATAAATAAGTAATATTAATGAAAAAAATGTAAAATTAACTTTAATTAATAAAAATATAGACATGTATCTTTTAAAACAGCAGAGGTGTTTGAATAGGAATTTAAAAATATTTCATGATATGAAAAGACATAGTTAAGAGTTATGAGTATCTTTTACAATGAAATACCAAAAGATTCATTAGAAAAAAATTCTTTAGTTTCAAGTAACATAAATAGATAAATCCTGAAAGAATAAATGAATTAAGAATAATTCTGATACACTGTACTGTACATTCATGTGAGGAATGTGGGTGTCAGTCAAAACACCGAATAGCCTACCTCTGTCTTGGTCCAGGACCAATCAGCCCAGAACCTTCATGAGTGAGGATGAATCCTGGTTATAGCCATGAGCATCTTATTCTTGCTGACCATGTGGGTATCATCCCTGACCTTCCCATTTCAAAATAATCTTACCATAGTTCAATGGGGTCACAGAATGAACCACTGAGTTAGCCACTGGGCATTCAATGTTAACAGAACAGCTAATCTGAGGTGAATGTCTCCATCAACATTAGTGGCATAGCCAAAGCCTCTGGCAAAATGTTCATGTTGCTTTGCCAGACTGAACTTTAGAAAGCACCCTGATCATTTATTTCAACCCCTGCTCTAAATAGAGCCCCAGAAGAGGATGGCATGCTAATCCCATTAAACTGTGGGAAAATATGGCTTTCAGATGCAAGATGAGAAACTCTGCACAAGAGATGACTTCAGTCCACACAGTCCACGCCTGCGTCCAGCTGACAGCACCTCACCCAGGACCTGGTAGAAGGACTGGGAGATGAGGAAGGAACTTCATGCTGATTTTGAAAACCTAGACTTTACTGACTTCATAAGATACTTGTCTGACTGGCTGTGGGGCAGGTAAGTTTTATAGTTTGTCATTTACAGCAACCTTTGGTGCTCAAGCTTGTGTCCTTATGACTGTAATGTCCTTGTTTCAGGTTCTTTACTTTGCTATGGTTTTTAAAGTACCTTGCTGACAAAAACCCGACATTAACTGTGAATGAGCTTCTCTTATACTAACACCCATGGTCGGGTCTAGGAGACGATCAGCTGACTTGGCACGGTGAGATAAGCAAGGCACATGTGTACGCAGGACTGCAGCTGTCTCCCCCCACCCATCTATGGCTCTGCTGCACCTCACTCCTCTTGGCAAGTTAAGAGTACCTGTGCCCATCATTGATGCTTTCTCTACAGGGAATTTCATGTTGAAGTCTGTATATAAACTGCAGAGTTTTGTTTTACAGAAATAAAAAGAGGGCCTACATACATCTTTCTACTTCCTTCCCAGAATTCAAGTCAAGTATTTGGCTGCATAGGCTTCAGGAGAAAAATGTTCAAGCATTCAGCAATGTATGAACCAGGCTATTCTTTCTCTGTCCTTTGCTTGGTATGGTATTGCCTTTCTTTTCCTCTCCTCACTGCTACCCAAACCCCTACTGTGTGGTTGCTGGAGTCTTTCTGACACGGGTAAACAGGGTGTTTTACACGGTCTCATCACCAAGGTGGCCCTGAGTAGCATGCCGCTATTTCCACTCACAACGCCCAGTTCACTAACCCACCCATTCTTCCATCAACCAGGAAACACTTAGGGGCCAGTTCAAATTATGCTTGAGTTAGGCAGCTGTACATATAGCTGCATTTCATTTCCCCCAAGCGTTCTAAGACAAGGCAAGAATCACTCAGTTGGGAGTTTGTCGAAAGTAAGACAAGAAGGAACATTTTTAAATGGTTTCTGGAAAAGAAAATCTAGCACGTGCAAACAACGTCTCACTTACCATCTTCTGCGGCAATGTTCCCAGAATCGTGTCTCTTTCCGAAGCATTTACAGCACATACAGATACGCTTTGTGGGGAGGGCATAATATGCTCCGCTTACTCTGTTTCAAGCCCCACCCTTCCAAGTCTAGAATCTGTACGTGGCCTCCTCCATCAGACCACATAATAAAGTGTCGGGGGAAAACAGAAATGTTTTCACCCTCAAAGAACAAAAGCCACTTACTGTTTGTCTGACGGAGCCACCTGTGTAACTGACTCCGTGAAAAGGCCCATTGGCTCTGTGCCGGTTACGGTGCTCCTTTGTTTGAGATCCTCATCCGAGTCCTCAGGCCCTCGCTTGGGTGATCCAGACAACTTCTCTTCAGTGTCCAAATCACCACAAGGGCACTCAAATACTAAAATGCTCCCCAACGAAGACCGGTTTGTTTTGCCCGGTTCTCAGAGCGAAGCTGCCACAGGCATGGATAAGAAGTAGCTCGCCCCACGATAAGCCAATTTCTCCTCCCCTTGGAAATTAGTCACTGAATAACCTCAGCTCACATCCAACCACAGACTACTGCGTGGGTGACTCAATCCTTCAACAATTGCTTACAGGGAAACCCATAGCAAGGAAGGCTCAATGCTGAGAGCCCGGGGTAAATGGGTTAACAAGAAAAGCTGTATTACCAAACAGAATCTACAGAAAGCAAAGATGATCCTTAAAGCCGACCAAGAGCCAGCCACCAAGAAGCAAAACCAACAGAGAAGCCGGTGTGCTAATTATCCCTCAGGACCAATTCTCACAGCAGCTTCCTGTTATGGGTGCTGGAAAAAAAAATCTGGCTCAGCACCAAGACTTCCTTCTCCTGCTAGACTTTTGAAGTCTGGTTACTGGCAAGTAAAGGCAACCTATTTCTTCCCTAGGTTTGTGGTACCTGAGGGAAGACAAGAGGGAGGGAAAAGAGGCTGTCTACCAGCTGGTTTAACCAGGCTGAGCTCTCAGTCCTCTGCAGCACAGGGCTAGCAATGGCTATGGGGCTAGAAAACCCAGTTGAGACGAGGGGAAAGAGAGGGCAAGCCGCAGCTGCAGAAAGAGGCTCTCTGAGAAAGGCAAGCAGCTCCTGGCAGCCCCACCCTAGGCAACAAGGAAGAGAGAGCCAGGAGTTCTCCAGAGGCGTCCTCTGGGGAAGGCGCTGTACAGCCTGCTCTTCCAGGGAGACAGGGACAAGAGGGGCGCGCCTGTCTACCAGAAGTAGCTCGCTGGAGGACAGGTGTCAGCACCTGGCTAACAAAAGGTCAGTAAGGCAGAAGCCAAGGCGTCCCTTGGCTCCCAGAAGCACTCTGTTTAGCCACTCCCCTGTTCTCTGAGCCCTCAGGGACAGTACAACACCCAGCTGGGAAGCCTGCAACACGGAACCTCAGACCTTGGGCTGGCTTTAAGCCACACCTCACTACCACACTCACGGCTGCCGGGGCATTTTTAAAAACATTTTTAGGCTGTCAGAGGTTGTTCTTGTGACCAAAAGAATTTTGTGACGTCGCTGAAGTTCAAATGCAGTCAGCACTGCGAACTCACCAAAGGAACCGTTTCCTACCACCAAATCGCTTGCGGTTATTAAGGGAGGGGACGTTGGTGCCCACGACACCACCACCCTCCTAAGATGGCCCATTAGAAACAATATTTTGATGAAGTGGTTGTAACAGATGCCACCTAAGAGGTTGGGAAAGTGGAGAAGGGATCTGAAAACCTTTATTTTGATTTTTTAATCTAATCAGCAAGGATTTGTTATTTCTCACCGGGCTACGGGAAGCACCCGCTCTCGGCTCCCAGGCATCTGGCATACATTTGGCGGGTTTTGTTGGGTCACAGAAGGGCTTTCCAGGAAGGGGAACATAGAGGCTGACCTTCATTGTCTGTGGAAGCCACATCCAGGCCCACTACACCCCCAAATGTCTTCGTTTAATGGCATAGGGTGCAACATGGCTCTTTGAATGATTTCCCCGGTATCTTCCTGTGCAGGACCACTTGTTTTAAAGGGTTATACTTGGAATGACGGGGCCATGCCTTTCCCACCCCAAACCAGAAGTGACAGACCCTCAGTGCTCTTTGGCTGAGTGAATCATGCCATAATCAACATATTCTTTCATGACAGCCACTTTAAAGAGTGGTGGCTTCTGTTGACCCTGCTACCATGTGAGTCCGTGGTACCATGGGAGGCAGTCTGGCCTACCTCTCCCATCTCTTCCTGCCGCTTCAGAACCATATCCTTTCACTTCCGAAGTACTCCAGGGCCCTCTGCACAGTGCCCTGGCTTCATCCTTACCTGGGTTCACTGTCAGGGGTTTGAAAGGCAGCCCGAACCTGTGGTGAATACAGATGAACTAAATGCTCTACAGTAAGCAGGGATCTGATCCCAGAGAAGAGAGATGCTTTGCTGTCCAAGGCTTGGAAAGAAGTGGCTAATGAAGCATCCATTTCTGAAAAAATGTCCCAGTGCTGAACATAGACCCACAGAGCGGCTCACACTCTACAAAAGACCCCTTAACCCTTTCCCACTAGTCCAAGTGCTGCCAGCTCCTGGTATCTCAAACTCTAGCTTGACCATCAGGTTGCTCTCCGTCTTGCCTACCTTTCCGTAAACAGCCTTTGTGAGGCGGTTACTCATTTCCCATCTTCTCTTGTTGGACTAAGGCTGCAAGTGAAGTGGAAGCAGTTCATCTCTTTCAGGTTAGCACTGAGAAAGGCCTTGCCCGTAGATAGGCAGGGGTAGCTCAGTAGGACACAATGCTTATTCTCTGGGAAGACCAATAGCATTGTAAAATTTGTTCCTAATTCTTCTTTCTCAACTTTAGAAATACATACGTAAAAAGAAACTCCAATGTGCCTACAGACATACACATGGCATCATAATTATCATGCTGGAAATATTTCAAACTCATCTTGTTTATAAAGTTAAAATTGTAAGGATGGTCATTTGTGAG
>NC_022018.1:13921923-13930014 GCF_000317375.1 Microtus ochrogaster | reverse complement strand
ATAATTATCATGCTGGAAATATTTCAAACTCATCTTGTTTATAAAGTTAAAATTGTAAGGATGGTCATTTGTGAGGTCTTATTAATCTATTAATATTTCATTTGCTCATAAATGGACCATCTCCCAGACATGAGACAGACAGATTGTTGCCAAAATTATTGGATTCTCAGTAAAGAGATGATCCAGTCAGCGGTTAGTTTATGGCTATATTTATGTAAGTGTTATTCCCAGAAATTGTTTGACATGGAGAATCGAGTTGGGCCTTACACCACTTGATCTGGTGGACAAGCCCTGTGCCCAACAGTAACTAAAGATGCTTGGACTGGGGCAGAATAAAGAAAAATATTAAGTACATTATCTAACTTCCACGTCACAACCAGTGACAGGGCAGAGCCACAGGGTAGATAAAAGAAAAACTCCCCTCTCCCATGGATACTTGTCTTCCACAGGGCTGGCTACTCCCTCTGTCATGGGCCAAGGACAACTCCTTCTGTTGTGTGATCACAGTTAGTAAAATCATATCTTCTTACAAACATTTCCAACAAACGGAACAAACAGCTCCTTGTCTGCTCTTTGCATCCACCCATGCTTCAGCAGGGACAAAGGTCTTTTGTGCTCGGATCCCTTTCAGGACTTCTAGATTTGCTGCTGGCATATTATCTAGGTGCTCAACTCAGTGGCTTATATGGTTCCCTTTGAGTAACAGCTATTGAAATGCCTACTTAATTATTAACATGTACCTTAAATGTATAATATATTGCATTATCAACTTACAATGTTTCTTTCTGTGAAAGGAATTTTAAATGTACCCTCGAGCAAATACATATGATAATCGCTTCATAGTTTTGTACCACACAAAGTGCTTTCAGTTATGATTTTATTTTATGGACTCCTGAAGTCAGTGAGATACATAGGGCAGGTACTACTGTCCTGAATGGCTAGGGCATGAGATGTAGGAAGTTAAGAACCTCGCTCAGCATCATGCAGCAAGTACATACATGTAGTAGCCTTAGTCATATTCATCTGTAGGAGATAAGTTCCAACACATAACTAGATGCCTGAAACTGTAGGTAGCACAGAATATTATATATATACATTTCCCCCTACACATATCCCAGAGATCAATAGCAATAATGCATTTGAAATAATTACAACAATAAAATTTTAAAAATTGTAATAAAAGCTACTTAGAACTTATAAACTGGTTATTTTTGAATATCTATTGATTAGTTTTAGATAAATCAAGATTGATCTTGGGGAGCTGAAATCATGGGAAGGGAAATTAAATACAAATATTATATATGATATACACACAGATATCAATTATTTATGCACTAAAATGTCTGATGCATTTGATTAAAATCTCTCTCTGAGCATTATGATAGTGGTGTCATAATCTACTCCAGTTATGCTCCTGGGGACCATAGCTCTCAAAGTTAACTCCTGCATGTCTCTCAGGAACG
This sequence comes from Microtus ochrogaster, assembly GCF_000317375.1. NCBI lineage: Eukaryota > Metazoa > Chordata > Mammalia > Rodentia > Cricetidae > Microtus > Microtus ochrogaster. Next base: position 13,928,551 of record NC_022018.1, on the reverse strand, counting down.
CATTAACCAGTGACCCAGGCTCAGGTCCCTTCTCTTGACCCTATGTCCAGCCTTTCTTTCAATACAGAAACTGACCGTGCTATGACTGAAGGAACTTAGATACCATAGCAAATAGCTTTAGGGTGATTGCAACAATGTGAGAATTAAGACGTCTGCTTATTTTGGCTTGATGACATAGCAAGTCTAAACTTACCAAATGAGTTCATAACGATTTATATAGAATTGTAACCACGACAACTGTAGATTAGTGACACAGGGCTCAGTAGAGAAAAATGATGGCAGATACCTGAATGAATGACAGAACTTGGAAAGCAAATGGTCACTTAGCATCCTCACCTCTTACCCTTGGGAGATGCATGAAGGCTCTGTTACTGCTTAGCAGAACAAGCACAACACAGTGTGAGCTGCACTGCAGAGCTTATTTTAAACAGTCTGCTGTGGCTGGTGAGAGGTGCTCTGCTGAGCCATCATTTTTATCCACAGCTAATGTGTCAAGAGAAGAAAAGACTAAAAGAAACAAGTCCCAGGGGATAACTCTGGAGGACATAATTTACAAACCCAAATTCTCGGCCAATAAATGTCAAACAACAGTGGAGTTTCAGAGCAAAACAGCCTTGTGGCAAGTTACCTTTGATTCAAAAGGGTCTTCTGCTCTGCCCTTAAAAGTAGCTTCCAGTGTCAGTCACTTCCATGGGCATCCAAGGAAGGAGGATGCTTACGGGTAAGGCTGCCAATAGATGCTGTGGTACAGGGAAAAAGTGGCACCTGCTCAGTCCTTTCAAAGACACCCCAACTTTGCATTTGTAACGAAGACGCCCTTGAAACCCAATCTGTGTTCCTGGGCTTTAGCTGGAGCCTGAGACAAAGAATACAAAAACACCTGCGAGAATTTGGACCAGATTATTATTCCTGAATGACCTCCAAGGGTGTCTCTCAAAAATCAGTGCAGACAGACTGGCAAGATGTCTCAGTAGGTAGAAACACGTGGCCTATAAGACTGATAACCTGAGTTCAGTCCCCAGAACTCACGGTAGAAGGAGAATGATGGAGGTGAGTCTTGTATCTTATCTGTTGCTTTTGTTGGTTAAGGAGAGAACCAACTCTCAGAAGTTATCCTCCCATTGCCAGCCATGGGCCATGACATGTGAATGTATATGCAGGTGGACCCCACACACATGCACAATACACCACCACCACCAACAATAACAATAACTTTTAAAAATAAAAATATCGCCGGGCGATGGTGGCGCACGCCTTTAATCCCAGACTCGGGAGGCAGAGGCAGGCGGATCTCTGTGAGTTTGAGACCAGCCTGGTCTACAGAGCGAGTTCCAGGACAGGCTCCAAAGCCACAGAGAAAGCCTGTCTCGAAAAACCAAAAAAAATAAAAAATAAAAATATTCATGTAGAATGATGGATATTCCAACACCAGTCTGGAATGAATCATTGAAACTGCCTTCAAGTTCAAGAATTAACATGAGCGTCTTAACCTTTAACTTCCTGTAATACCCACTCCAACAATCTGATGCTGCAAATTCAGAGTGCTAACTGAGTAGCTACTGTCTGTGCTAAATCTGGGGTTACAACTGACGAGGAAGAAGGGATCTGGGAGACACAGTCCTTACCGGGCATCGTGGCACCAGTCTTTGATCCCGGTACTCAGGAGCAGAGTCAGGCAGATCTCTGAGTTCAGGGAGAGCCTGGCCTGCATACTGAGTGAGCTCCAGGATAGACAGAGACAGAGTCATACAGTGAGGCCCTGCCTCAAAATAAACAAACAAACAAATAAATAAATAACCACACAATCCCCTACCTTTGCGGAAGGCACAGTTTGGAAGAGAAAGTTAAGCATGCACATATATATTCAAAATAGATCCAGAAAGAACCATTGAAATGAGTGCATTAGACAACACTCCCAAGACCGGAAGGATGAGAGCCTTCTGATATTAAGCTGTTGGGTGGCAATAAAAATCACGATTGCCTATGATTTCTCCAGCAGTAAATACTTAAATCTGTTCAACTAAATTTTTTTTTTTTTGGTTTTTTTCGAGACAGGGTTGTTCAACTAAATTTGCCAGGAAAAGTTGGATATAGGAAAGGAAAGCAATGGTTTTAGAGATTTCCTATTTATCAATTGCTTTCTAGACTTAGTCACTGGCTCCCTAAATATTCCTATCATGTAACTCTCACCTCCATTTTCCAGATGGACAAACTGGCCCAGAACTTCAAGTCTCATCCAAGACAAAATCCAGGCCCAGAATCTACAAGATGCCGGAGCAATCTTACAGGTCTTATCTAGAGAACAGTGTTTGGGTCTGACCTTGGGAGGGTCTGAGGTTGAGGATTATTTTGATACAAAATCAAGTGCAGAGATATCTGAACAAAGGCATCTCTGCTGCTTGTTTCAGAAGAGGAGGGTCAAACAAACCAAACATATCCATATTCTCCAAAACTGCAGGAGAAAGTCTTCGAGACAGTGACTCTGGGATCCCTGTGAACTCCACAAAAGCACCCCATTCCGAAGGAATACCTTTGTGTTTGCAGTTCAAATATCAAGTGAGACAGCCGGTAAGTGTGGCTTGGAAATCTGAGCCGGTCAGCAGAGCCATTGCCTTGCCTTATTTGGATAAATAACAGCCTCAAAGACAACCAGTTTGGAAGTCATACATGCCCTGTGGCTGAGCTTGGCAGCATCTCTGCCCATGCCTTGCCCTGCCCTGCTCCAGCAGCAGATGGAAGAACTGAAGCAACCATCACCATCCCTTCACCACCAGGCTGATTCTGATACCAAATGTCTTCTCCTTAGACACCAGACCTGCTTCTCCAAGTTCCAAGAACACACACCCAGAATCATGGGCATTCCCACTCTCAGGTGAAGCCCTGAACTCGAAAACCAGGTAGTCCTAAGAAACCAAATGATTAGTTAGCAGCTCAGAGACTTCCTGGAGAGACATCATGTCCCATGTGACAAAATGCAAAATGCATACATCATGGAAGGAGGGTGATACAATCTAGTTGTTCTTGCTAGTGCTGTCCCCTGAAAAGAGAATCCTTGTCCCACATGGCACAGGAAGAAAAAGTGCTGGAATCTATGGAGTATTTTCAAAGACCAGAAACTGCACCTAGAATTTTGCATTCACTTTAAAGATAAGCTCTAGCTTGAACAACTTACTTTCTTTCTCCCACTGCTCAGCGCAACATTTAGCCTTTCCTCCTTTTTAGTATGTGTGTGTGTTCACTTAAATTTCTTCCCTTTTCTGAAAAACAACATGGGGTAAAATTTCTCCCAGGAAGGATAGAAAGACAGAGGTCAACAAATAGATGGCCTGTCCTCTGGTCTATCGACATATATAATTAGCCCCTACCCCTTCCAAAGTTTGAAAGAATTTAATCAGCCTCAGCAAGTGTTGCCCCTCCCCATCACGGTGCTAAAGGAATGCCTCCTGTGCTTGCCCTTCTCAGGCCATGAATAGTAAATGACTTAAATCATTGCTACATTAGCTGAGATGTAGAAATGCATGAAAGACTTGCATTATTTTTAATATCACCACCAAATATTCATGGGCTCCTCACTGAGTTGTGAGGCAAAACAAAGTGTATAAAATGGATAATATTCACTTGAATATATTCACAGGAGGATGAAGAAAATAATACCTTCTGTTGGTAAAACAGAAGAACACATGAATGAATGGCAATTCGGAATGTAGGCAATGTATACCTTGTTGTAATATATCTCAAAGACTGCATCCTTGAGGAGAAAAGTCCGAGTTTAAGGCATGGACTTACATTTAAGAAGATATATGAAAATATTCTTGCTGATGCCAGTAAGATGACTTATGAGGTAAATAAAGGTGCCGACAGACAGGCCTGATAACTGGAGTTCAATCCTGGGGATCCATGAGGTAGAAAGAAAAGAAGCAACTGTTGTAGAACATTATTCTAAGGTGTGTTACGTTTGTTTATGCTGTGGAACGTTTGTTTAATGATGCAAAGATGTGTTACATTCTTTAATGTGTTACTTTACCTGTGTAAAGCACTGATTAGTCTAATAAAGAGCTGACCAGCCAACAGCAAGGCAGGAAAAAGAGCAGGTGGGGCTGTCAGGAAGAGAGAATTAACTAGGAGAAATCTGGGAGAAGATCAAGGAACAAGAAAAAAAGGAGGCATCTGCTAAGCTATACAGCCAGTCATGGAGTAAGGAAACAAACATCTGGGTACCTTAAGACAGTCTTCAGGGAAAAAAAATATATTTTACTCTTGCCCAAAATTGGACATTCCTTTTGAGACAGGGTTTTTCTGGGTATTCCTGACTGTCCTGGAACTAGCTCTGTAGACCAGGCTGGCCTCAAACTCACAGAGTTCTGCCTGCCTCTGCCTCCTGTACTGGGATTAAAGGCATGTGCTACCGCCACCTGGCAAGTGCATATCATTCAACAAAAATTGTGACTCAAAGTTCCACCTTTGACTTATTTTTATGCCCTAATCTCAAGGTGAAACAGAATAGAAACTTACTAGCATTTTCCCAAGTTTCTTCAGATATTGCTATAAATAATAAAAATACAGAAACATTTTAGAACAACATATTTCAGTCTTAAAATGGCAACATTAACATAATTACAGCCTTGGATGCCAATACGGCCACATTTCTCATTTTTATGAGAATACAGAGGTTCTCTTAGATCACAAGCTAATAGGCCCCTTGGTCTAAATATACACAGAGAAATCTGCCACAGATTTCTGGAGTGATGAGGTCTGACCCTGTAGATATCGGGCTGGGTACATTAGTCTGCAGCAGGGAGGGTCCTTTCTCCTTCTTCTTCTGCCTTTAAACAGCTGCTAGCAAATATATTTTTAGATTCGCTTTTAAAGGAAAGCAAAAACGCTATCTACTTTTGGAGATGCATCTAGAATGTTCCTTCACTCACAACCACATGGTGCCAACCATCTCCAAAAAGTTGTAATCAACATCTGTCCTTGGAGGTCAGCACAAAAACACAGTCCTACACGTTCATCTTAAATGAAGTATCTGACTCTGATCACGTAGTGGAGAGCCTCCTGAGGAACACATAGCAGCGTTCAGGTTCACGGAGAAAATTTCCACTGTGCGTGTGCTTTGGCTTTCTGCTGTGTACAGCTGTGTTCGGCAGTTCTTGCTACTCCATTAAGGGCGAATGAGAAGTGATGGGTTCAAAGGGGTGAAATGGCAAGGTGAACCATGACCTTCGATGTTCCAGGAAAAGGAAAGAAAGAAAGAAAGAAAGAAAGAAAGAAAGAAAGAAAGAAAGAAAGAAAGAAAGACAGACAGACAGAAAGAAAGAAAGAAAGAAGGAAGGAAAGGGATGAAATCAGTGCATGTGTGGACCTGGACTAGCGAATGAGCCAAGCATAGCGTTCATGCTTCAGGAATGCGGCGTGGCTTGGTGCTGCCATACAATGGCTTAAGTGAAGTCCCGGATGTTCACACCTCTGATTAGGAGAGGACTCGAGGAAATAAATCCGCACAAAATGACTTCATGAATACCGCCTCTTTTGTGGGGAATAGCAAGACGCTGGAGTCCTGAGAACTCTCCAAGTGGAATTAGGTGGGATTTTAACGACAAAATGATGCTTTCTTTTCAGTTATACACAATCCGTAATAATTACACCTTCCATGACCCCCAGCTTAGACTTCATCCTAAAGTTTCAATCCATGGGATTAACTATTCATTCACAAGACAGGATTGCCATTTAGGCTCTAACCCTATTCTAGCTAAACTATATCACTCATTTAATAACTTTCTTTAAGTCAGTTTTAAACTGACTTTTAACTGCTTAACTGAGAGCAAAACAACACTACTCATTAGTTCCTAGACCCTTGATCTCACAAATCTTTTTAAAAACCATTAAAGGCGATATTATACAATGACTAAAATTTAGCCCCGTGTAGTAGCACACACCTGTAATGCTAGCCACTGAGGCCGGCATGGGATACATAGTGAGACCCCCCCAGAAATAACAGAAATGAAAGGATGCAAAACCCCTTTTCCATGCACCACCTCAAAACCAGTGGTGCAAGGGGAGTTTGCAAACTACTTTGCAAGTAGTTTGGCCACAGAACATTAAGCCTGCACACAAAACGATGGCAGGCAAGACCTGCTGCAACAGAGAATTGGACAACTAAGGATGCTGGGGCAACACTGTGCAACTTCGTGGAAGCCAGTAGTTTTTGATTTATTCAATGGATCGCATAATTTGAAGCAGCTGCTATTTCTCAATTGACTTGATGACCTATTCCCTTTCCATAAAAATACAGGATAGTCTAAATTTGGTTAGTTCAACATCTATTTTTGGTGCCGGCCCATGCATTTCCAATTAATGAACCCTAGCTCTGACAGGCTCTCTGGTTCGTTTTTAGTAAGATAATCAAGAAGAGAGATGTGGGCTGCTTTCTGGAGAGTAAATGAAGCAAGCTGTACCAGCTACAGCCATGGATGCTGGGAGGTGGATAGTCTTCCCAGACCTGCCAAGAAAACCTCTGGGAAGCTGGGCATGGAGGCTTAGTGTCCTCATGAATATCGAGTTGGAGGACAACCTTGGCTTCATAGTAACTTCAAGGCCAGCTTACATTACACAGTGAGTCTGTGTCTCT
>NC_022018.1:13901313-13921822 GCF_000317375.1 Microtus ochrogaster | reverse complement strand
CCCCAGATGAGACCCAGAGGAACGAGAGCAGTAGCAAAGGTCCACACAGCATGGCAAGGGGTGAGGATAACGAACTGGTCTGGGGCGGGCAGCTGGGGCTTCTTCACCATTTTTTTACCCTTTTTTGGTTTGTAAACCTGACTAAATCTCTCCCACCACGTTAAGCCTCTTGGATGTGAACTTCCAGGTGAATGGTTTACAAAAGGTGATGCCCAAGTCCCTCTGGAGCTGTTGGGCCCAAAGACTTCAAATTGGTCAGGCTTAGCCACTGAGGGAAGGAACACCAACTGCACAGGTCATGCGTGTTTCCTGAGTCATGAGTCTAAAGGAGTATTTCCTAAAAAGCAGAGGAAACACTTCTCGCTCCTGCACATCACACTCGAGCAAAGACACTGCTAACCCCGTGGGGGAAGCACCCTGGAGAGAAATGTCACTGGGCGTCGTTAACACATTATTCTCTCCACACTCAAATGTATATGAAAACAGCCCACTCACCTGAGATACTTTGAAAAAGGCACAAAAATGGTCAGCCTGCCTCGGAGCAGGACGCCAGACCCGGGAAGCCTGGGCTGATAAAGCCCTGAACAGTCCGGCAGAGTCTTGACGGCCCTGGCGGAAATCCACAAGCAGTATGGAATAGTGAAAGTGCGGCCAGAGAATCTGAGAGGAGGAGGTTCACAGCTGGGAGACAAGGAAGCAGGCTCCCAGTCAAAGGCCACTTCTGCTAACATCAAAGAAAGGGGGCGTGGCTTGCACAGGAGAGGCAGGGGGTGTGGCAAAACTATTCCTGCACGAGGCTTCGGATGGGTGGGGGCTGGGAGCATCAGAGGAGCGAAGCTGTTTCAAGTGATGTTTAGGTGGGCTGGTTGTGTGGCCAACCTTGGATTTCAGATCAACGACAGCATAGTCAATTAGTGTATATTAATTTACAAAAGGAACTTTGTTTTGAAATTTTTATGATTTGCTGTAACAGGGTTGGAGGCAGGCGGCCTTGATCCTGAAACCCAATCCTGTGTGGTGCTAGCAGCTGCATCCCTGGTGAGAACTTTGCATAACAAACCACCAGGATGGACATTTTCTGCTGTCAGGCTGTTGTCTGGATCTTCAGGAGGGGCTAAGGAGAGAGGGGAAGGCTAAGCAAGCCTGCAGCCCTAACTCTAGAACCTCCCCCTCCAATATACTTCAGCTTTGCTCTTGCCTCTTTCAGAGAGGGCAGTGGAGAGGTACCTGGAGCAGTCTCTTCTAAAGACTGTCAGGTCCATTTTTGAGCTCACAAACACACTCCCTGCTCTGTGCCACAAACACAGTTCTTGCTTGTTGTGTGGAAAGGAAATGGCAAAAGCCTGCAGCAGAGACAGTCGCTCATGCCAGGGGTTTTCATTTTCTCCGCTGTATCTGGTGCTGACGCCTTCCTGTCACTTTCACTTGTAATCCCGTCCAGTGGCAAACATAAACATCAGCTCACGCAGTGTTAGGCTTTGAAAGGTCCTAATTTACAAAAACCAAACAAACAAGCGACTCCCAAACAACAGCAAAACCCACTACAGTACAAAACAGTACCTTGACACTGAGTAAATATGACTTTTTAACTACTCCCAAGGTAAATTATCTGCATTGGCTCCAGGCCTGAAACTCAGCTCTTGACAAGGCTGTGAGTCTAAGACACGGACACAGAGGCTTTGGAGAGAAAGCCTGGGTTTCAGTCCCAACTCTGCTACTTACTAGTGTGTGATCTTGTTACTTCATCACTCTCAGCCTCAGTTTTCCAATCTTAAAATGGGTACCACAGTACTTATGTCATAGGGTTACCATGATGACGATAGTAAATGATACATGGACTGCAGATCACATTGGCTAACAATGTCCTACATTTTAAAATCATCTACAAACAGGGATTTAAACACTACAGGATGGATAAGCAGATCCATGCATGTGTTCCTTTAATAGGAAGCTGACAGGCTTAAAAGGGCATGCCCCTCATTAAATTCATTTAAATGTTTCCTATAATGTGATTTTACATAGACCTATTGTGACAAATAACCAGGATTTCTTTCAAAGATGTTCAGGCAATCATTAAATTTCACATAACAGGCTATTTCAAAACTGGACCCTTGTTCAGCATTCCTTCCTCAAGGTTAAATTGACATTTTTCTAATTTTCTTTCTAAACTAAAATAATTGAACAATTTAAGAAGAATTTCACTGGAAAAAGAATTTAGTAACCTCCCAGAATACTACAAGCCACACAGAGTTTTCTCTTATTTCTCTTAAATTTTCTCTACTGATCTCAGAGCTGAATGAAAGATATCTTTATGAAGATACTGCCGATTGCCACAAACCCATTAATGAATGAGCCCTGTTTAGGCAAACTGTACTAACTTCCCAACGGCTTTCCTAAGACACAAGGTTAAACAGAAACAGGCTCACAGCTCTGTAGTTCAGAGACAGCCCAGTGGAATCAAAGGGGGGACCTTTAAAAAAACAGACTAATTCCAGCAACAATGAGATGGTTTTCAAAGCAGCACGCAAGGAGTTCAAACAAAACCTCCAACTCCAGCTCCTCACTGGAGAGAACACAGGAGATGTACAACAAGGAAGGGAGGGTACAGCCCGTGCCGGAGCCGGACAGAGCAGTCTTGAGAGACTGCGTTCTGTTTTAAAGGCAAATCTTACCTTTCATCTTCCGTGGCCCGTTCTTTTCTAGAAAAAACTTTCTGGACTCACAGTGACCTCAGGGCCACCCATCCATCTGTCGAATGTTTCCAGCCCCGTCTCTTCACGGTGACTACACGCGAGGCTTTGCTTTCTTACAGAAGGAAGCTTTTAGTCAAAACATGTGGTTTAAAGGAGCAATCTCCACCCTTGTTAAAACTATTTCACGGACATCCAGAGGTATGACTTCTACTCTGTGGAAGTTAAAGCCGCACAGGCATGCGTTTCTCCTGTTCCGGAAATCAGCATAACGAAAACCAAGGCTGAGCCAACGAGAAATGTTTCTTCCCTGTGTGCTGTCTGGCAGAAACTGCAGCCAGATCAAGGAAACACGTGATGTTTATAAATACAATATGGCTCATGTTGTCATAACCTCTCAATGACAAAAAGACGTGCAAGGGAAAACAAGCGGCCACGCAGCAGGAAAAATGAGATTTGCATCCGTTGGAAGCTGCCTGTCTGATGTGCAGGTTGCTTCTGAGAAAGCGAAGACCTGAGAACACGGAGGGAAGGCATTAAAATGCGCTGGCTGGTGAGTCACCACAGCAAGAGAAACTCATCATTGTGACACGGCCATCCTAAAGAGACAGGTGAAGGGGGCAGCTCGTTGCTCATAACCAAGACCCACAGTCTCACTGATGCTAGCAATGAGAAGGGCAAGCTTCGTACAGCCTGGAGCTGATGAGAAAAATAACAGATGTGGATATCGGCATCGATCATTGGCTATTCTGATTCCTGGTCAGACAGATATTTGGAAGCAGGGGTTTCAACATCTGCCTTGTTTACTGTCAGGATCTGGAGGAAGCATGACTGGTAGAAAGAGCTGGCTCAGCAGGCTGCAGGGGGTGGGGGGATTTCTCCGACATTTTATAGTTGTGGGGTGATGCTCACTATTGTAAAATCATAATGCTTAGTTTAGGCGTTTGAAGATATTTGAAATGATAACAACCCACTCCACCTAAAGGCAGTTTTTGTCGTCAGGAATTGTGTATACAGCAACACACGGTATCTTACTTAGGTTTTTTAACAGGAGTGCTAGATTTCTAGTGCAGGTGAGTGCAACCCCTGGGACTCACTCTTTCGAGGGTGGGGAGGCTGGCAGATGTGCATTTCCCACAGTCACTGTGTCTGAGAAAGCCAGGCTTTTCCCATCACTGTGATTCTCATCTGAATCTCCAGGGAAAACAACCACTGTCCTGTTGCAGAGATGGAAAGGAGAATGCGGGAAGACAAGCAGGCATTCTTGTTCCTCACTGGGAATGGGCTGCAAACCACCAGCAGCCTGTTTACAGACCATTGTATTGACATTAGTAAATAAAGCATTAAAAGTTCAATAGGAAAATGCTGACCTAAGTAATATTTTCCATGACTGCATTTAGTCAGAATCTATGCAGGATGGGCTAGTGAGAGAGTCGCAGAGAGTGTGAAGATAAGAGAAAAGGGGACCTGGTATCAGGAGAGTGTATCTATGACTACAAAGTAAGAAGAGAGAAGAGCATGCCAGGAGAATACAGGGGCTGAAGGGGTATCCATGGAAGTCCCAAAAAAGGACAGTGATGAAGAAAAGGTCTGATGAAGCCTGGCTCCTGCATGAGGTCTTCAGGAAGTGGGAGTACCTAGGCGTGGAGGTGATCCATGGACACTGATGATGGAGACTAAGAAGATGGTCTGGTCACGGAAGTGATCATTACCATCTTACTGAGTTCTGCCGAGCTCTGCATCCAGTTCCACATCTCACTACCTGTGTGGTACTAGATGGGTTGACTAACTCTGCTCAACTTCATCTCTTCCTCCTCAGGGAATCACAGGAATTTCTCTCTCATTGTGTTATGGAAATCGGATAAGAATGAATATAATAGCAATACTGAACAAGATGCCGGGCATAGAGTAAGTGAATCATGAACATGGGTTTCTAATACCACTGCCACTGAACAGGTAGAGGGGCCTGGCTAGGACAGGCAGCACAAACAATGAACGAAGTCAGGGAGTGTTTTCTGATATTCCATCTCTGTGGTAGACTTCCATTCCTACAGCCTTATTTGGTTCCTCCCAAATCCAAAACTTTCATCTTAGCCAGAATGCAAGAGACACAAGAGTTCTGCAGCCTGGTCACCTCCTCCATCTCCCCCCTTCCTCTTTGTGTAACTCCCTCTTCCCTTCCCTCCTTGTTTCTTTGTGCTGTTGTTATCTTTTAGGTCGTCATCAAAGAACAAGATGGGACAAAGTAAAAGAGGCCACCATGGAGGGGATATCCAACCATGTCAAGAAACAAAGCAAACAATAAGTAAATAAATAAAAACTAGAATAAATAAAAAATATTTTGTACATTGTACTAGGAAGAGTAACTTCTTTTATATAACTTTTTGTAACTCATAAAGCATATATGTAAACATCAAGAGAGGAAAGCTAGGGCTGAATACAAGGAAGCTAAAAGAACGGGCTCAGATCTGGTGGGTAGTGGTTGTCAGCTGTGTGAGCTAAAAGAAGCGGGCTCAGATCTGGTGGGTAATGGTTGTCAGGCGTGTGAGCTGAAGGGAGGCTTCTTGAGCCTCAGTTTTATCATTTGAAAAAAAAATGGATTCAGCACACCTATTTTGCAGAGACTTTAAATTTAGTTAAAATCTGAAGGGCTTTCCCATGCTGCTTTCACCACAGACACAGGAGGGCCTATGATCTGACATCAGGAACAATGGCACACAGAAAATACTATTTATGTCTGGACAGATTCTGCAAAGAAACTAATACAGCTCACATGAATTATTATAATCCTGTAAGGAAAAAAATAAAAGCCAAGAGGAATACACGGCAAGAGGAAGAAGAAAAGCAAGGAAATTAAAGGGGGAGGCCAGGAACCAAGCCAACACACAAACTACAGCCTGCAAGTGCCTGCACTCTTGCTGTGGGTGGGCCACAAATCTAATTCTAAGCTTGAGAGTAGCAAGACAAAGAAGGAAAATGATCACGTACAAGACTCCAAGTGTCCACATGATAAAAATAAACCAGGAGAAGGGAACTATTCTTGGGAGGGAGACGGGATATTTTTACAGCGGGTCCTCACTAGGAACATCACAACATCTGTAGCAACACAGTAACCATTGTTCTGGGCTGTGACCGCGCCCCACATCTACCGCCCCTCCGTAACCCACATCTACCACCCCACCCCGTACCCCATATCTACCGCCCCTCTGCACCCCACATCTACCAACCCACCCCTCACTCCACATCTACTGCCCCCTGCACCCCACACCCTACATCCCACATCTACCACCCCTCCGCACCCCACATCTACCACCCTATCCCGTACCCCATATCTACTGCCCCCGTACTCCATATCTACCACCCCTCTACACCCCACATCTACCGCCCCTCCGCATCCCACATCTACCACCCCACCCCATACCCCATATCTACCGCCCCTCTGCACCCCACATCTACCGCTCCTCTGCATTCTGCATCTACGGCCCCCCGCGCCCCTCCGCACCCCTCATCTACCACCCCTCCGCACCCCCCATCTACCACCCCTCTGCACCCCACATCTACCACCCCTCTGCACCCCACATCTACCACCCCTCCGCACCCCACATCAACCACCCCTCCGCACCTCACATCTACCACCCCTCGGCACCCCACATCTACCGCCCCCCCGCACCCCACATCGACTGACCCACGGCAGCCCACATCTACTCTACCGCTCCTCCGAATGCCACACTGGCTTCAGGGAGACATGGAGGTGAACGTAGCACACCGTTTTCGGGATAAGGTGAACGTGACTAAGGGGTTAGAGTAAGAGAGAATGTGTGTTCTTGCTCCTCAGAGGGAAGCCGGGATTACACTGACCACTCAGAAGCCTTCTGCAGCAGGCCATCTTTCATGTAGGCCCGAAAAACAGTTTTTAATTTTAATTACTTTTTAAACATTTTACAGTAGAAATTTTAAGACATAAAAAAAATAGAGAAAAAATAAGGAGCCCCTGTTACCTTTCTATGTTTTTCAAAGTTGTTCCCTCTACTACTTTTTTCCCATTGATGGAGTATTTTAAAGAAAACTTCATTCAGCATGTCGTTTAACGTGTAAATACTTTAGTATGTTTCATTTTTTTTAAAGTGCCAACCTGTTATTCTAACCCATATAGCTGCCAGTTATCCCTTAATATCTTCTGATGCCTAACACATGTTAAAACTTTCCAAAGAGTTTTAAAGCTGTCTTTTGCAGTTGGCCCATTCTCTTCAGGATCTACCGACAGCCCTCGAGCACAGCTTTAGCGGACGGCACGTCCTCCCGTGGTTTTATATGCTAGCATTCGTTGGAGGAATGAGATGACTGTCCATTAGTACATTAAAAGAGAAGACTTAGTCCATTTTGTGTTGCTATAACAAAATATCCAAGGGGTTGGACATTTTTGGTTGCTGCTGCCTCCCCTCCCCCTTCAGTTGGATAGGAAACCCAGATCCAGGTCCAGGTGAATAGCAAGGGCGAGTCTATTCAACAATTCGGCAAACGAGCAGAAAGGGAAAAGGTCACGTAAAGACGGAGCCGGGCATGTGAGTAGCCTCCCTCACTTTGTGAGAACCAGGGCTGCCATAATCAAGTTTCGGGAACTAAATTAATCCCCTTTGAGTTGGTTCCCTCCGGACCTGATCCTTTCTTGCTAGACCACTGAAAATTCATTGAAAATGCACCTCTCACCACCATGACATTGCAGGCCACACCGGGAACACGTTGAGTGTTCCATATGTCCCTAGCAGGCCGAAATATGAGGAGACAAAGGGCACTCTGGACACAAAGAACAAGAAAAAATTGACATGGGAAGTAAGAAATGAGCAGGTGCAAGAACGGCGAGCCCTGTGGTTAAACCAGTGGAGGTGAGCTGTGTACCTTTACTAGGAAGCAGCCTCCTCGGGTGATAGCAGTCCCCTTCCTCTAGCTAAGCAACTGCTTAACACAAACAAGTGCTCATCGCTATAAATATGCAGACCACACCAACGTCTGCCTCAAGGATTTGTCTTGGGGACTAAATACTTGCCAGTGCCTAATAAAAGCTCACGAGTTAGCCCTGGCGGGAGTACAGACACCAGAGAACTGTCTGTGAGACACTTCGTGAGAGACATGGACAAGTGCTGGAGAATGGTTGAATATTTTGAAGGATAGTTATCAGGGAGGTTAGTAGCCTAATTTTAAAAATGTTTTTATTTTTAATTAGGTGTAGGTATGTATGTCTGTGTGTGGGTTTGTGTACCAGAGTGCAGGGCCTGAGGAGGCCAGAAGAGGGGATCTAACGCCTAGAAGTTGGAGTTATATCTGGTTATAATCTATTAAATATGGGTTCTGGGGACTGAATTCAGGTCCTCTGTAAGAGTAGGACTTGCTCTAAACCACTGAAACCTTTCCTCTAGCCACAAATGCAGTGTTTTCAGATCTCTCAGGCTCCATTCCCTGCACATGCATGGGTGGGCGTGTGGTGTGAGGACCCACACACAGGCCCTCCATCCTGCAGAGGTTGAGAATCAAGGGAGTTCTTCAGTAGTAGAATTAAAAGTACTGGAAGAAAATTCAATGTGAAGGTAACAGCTTAGAGCAGTGGTTCTCAACCTGTAGGACTCAAGCTCTCTGGAGAGGGTCGGATGGCCCTTTTCACAGGGGTTGCAGGTCATAGAGTTATGTTATGACCTAAAACAATAGCAAAGAAGCAGTTATGAAGTAGCAACAAAAATAATTTTATGGTTGAGGGTCACCCCAACATGAAGAACTATATAAAAAGGTCACAGCTTTAGGAAGGGTGAGAACCAGTGGCTTAGAGGTTACACACGTGGGTTTAGAATTAAAGAATGAGGATCTAGAAATCCATTTCTGTGTTCATTCACAGAGTTATAGTTTTTAAACAGTAGCTAAAGCAGTGATAAGATGAAAAAAAAATCACAAGTTCAAGGTCAAACTAAAAGAAGAGCAGAGAGAGAGAGACACACAGACAGACAGACAGAGAGAGAGAAGCTTAAACTGCGCAAATCCTGACTGAACACACTGAAGCCATTGGGAGTGACACAAAGGAAAGGTCTACAGAATAAAGGAAGCTAGCATGTGCTGCACGTATGCAAAGAATTTAGCCATGGTGTGGAATGGAAATCACTGGCTTCTAAGTAGACCATTCCTCATCATCAACACAGGCTCAAATAGAAAACAACCGGGAAGCAGCAACTGACTTGGGTATTGGTAGTTAATTTAAGACGCAAGGTTAATTCTGGGGAGGGTGTCCTAAATGTAAATCCAGCGGTTGTCTGCATTCAAGTAAAAAATTAGAGACATATGAGTAAGATCCACAGTAGGCTGAGAGCATTTCACAATGACAGCAGAGAATCTTGGGTAATAATATTAATTACACAAGAAATAGGGAAGCCCCCAAAGATCAGGTAACAACCAGGTTTAGCGAACAGGAAGTCAAAAGTTCCCTTTGAGAGCCATGAAACAGAATGGATGACCTTCGAGGTATATATAATTTGTGAATAAGCACACATAATGTATTCAGAAGGGCCTGCTCCACATGGTGGTACCAGTTCTCTGGGAATTGAATGATCAAACCTACCTGATGTAAGGAACAAAAGCCAAGTGACTACATTAGATTGGGGTGCTTTACACCCATGTGGAAAGCATCAGCAGACTCAGGAGTCCAGTTAGGTATGTTCAGTTCTAGCCAAGAACAAGTCTCATTAGACACAGAGGCCTCAGCAAGGCTCAGCGAGATGTTAAATGAAAAACTAGACGCCTGCTTCCCCACAAAAATTCCATGCACACTCAGAGGCCTGTAACCTCGGAGTTAATACTTTGGTCTAACTTGCTTCCTGGGCCACACCATTCTTATCATAAAACCGCTCTGGGAGAACGGCCTGTAAATTGTAGATCCACAGTCTCCCATTTCCTCTGACTCAAAGGCAAGGTATTAAAGTCCTTGTTTAAGGAAAATCTCAGAGGTCATTGCAGACTCTAGGCATTGCTGCTACGGCTCCTCAGCTTGTTCCAATTCATGTCTTTTTTCATATGCTTGTTTATTGGGAAGGAGCGGAGAGCCCAAAGGTCTGGCCCAGGCTGTCTCTGGGAGGCTAGTGAGTGACGTCTAATGACATCAGGTGCAGGTGAAGGGTTGTCATGACATTCCTTCATGGTCACGCTCACAGTGCCTACGCACAGGAGGACGCAGTGTGCTCTGGCCCACCATGGAGCTTGGCTTAGTCTAAGTCTATGATAACAACTGGTACTTGCTCTGTTCCGTTCTGTTCACACTAGCAGTGATGTTTTACAGCTGGACTGTATACAGGCAAGGCTTAGCAAAATTCTTGCCTTTTCCCAGCAATGCAGCTGTACTCACTGGGAGAGAGCAGACAGCTCCAATTCCCAGAGCCCAAAGAGAGGCTGGAAGATTACCACATCTTAGTTTTGGGAATCTAAGGAAAGGTTCTAAGTTATACTGATCAGACGTGATCATACCTAGATGGTTCTGACAGAGCTTTTTGTGATTCTCACTTCTGAGTAATCTTTACTAAAATACAGGACTTTTGACTGACTACATTATAAACAGTTGTCTTTCATTTGAGGGCAATGACTGAGTTCCTCTCTCACACACACATAACTGTTATCTGAAGTGGGCTCTGAACAATCCAGAAAGGAAGCACTTGTGTTTTATCCACAAGCAAATGCTGAAGGGCTTTGCTGGAGTCCAGAGCAAAGTCTGTGCATCTTAATAGCTTACATGCACATGGTTACTATTGGATGCTCCTGGTTCCCACCGCAAGTCCTGTCTGTGTAGGCACCACATGTGCTTCAGAGTTAAAACAGGTGTCTCCCGCAGCCACATGCCGGCCTCCCCAGAAACAACTGGGGGGCGCCTGTCTGAGGAAGGGCTCTGTGTAACAGAAACAGTATGGCAGAAGGACAGGTGGAAGGAAGGCACATCCAAACTAAAGATGCCCCAAGGACAAAACTTGGGTGTTTCCCAGAAAGAGCACAGCAGAGTCATGCCACCCAGGGTCTCGTGATGTCCACTTAGGCTCCCTTAAAGGAATGGCCCATTGTGTTCACACGGTTCTGGCTTGCAGTTACATGTAACTGACTAAGAACAAAATTCTAGATTTTTCTGAAGTAGCACTGCAACCTTTAGTTTGAATCACATGGGGAAAAGAAAAAGAAAAAAGAAAAAGAAAAGCAGTTGAGGACATAATAGGCCTTTCCCTTCAAAACGGTGGGTCCTGGTCCCACTGGGCCTTGGCTGACAATGCGATCCAGAATTTCATAGGCATTCTTCTGGAGCCCTCAGCTGGATCTCCTGACCCTTCCTGCATTGAAACTCACACATCCCAGGAGGAAGGTAGAGCTCTGGTCCCCGTAGATTCTGCAGCCTAACGCGCTGCACATGTGATGCTAGGGTATAAGAGACCGTGACACCAAGGCTGCTGTGCAGCCTCCCTGAGAACAGGGGGTCCCCCAGACCATGAGCAGAGCCACGGTAACGCCGAGTGTCTTTAAAAGCGGACAGTGGAAGATGGGAGATTTGACAAGGGAAGCAGGGCCAAAGGATTGAAAATGGGGTTGCAAATCAACATAGGAGACTACCAGAAAACAGGCCAGATGGACACACATACACTGACTCTCTAGAAAGAATTTGGTTGGCTGGCCAGTCCTTATTTAGACTGTTAAGACTCTCTAGACACACAGGGCTGTAAATAGGTGTTGTTTTAGCACACCAAACTGGCCATCATTTGTTACGGCAGCAAGAAGAAACACATGGACATCAGGAGGAAGCAGAGCGCAGCTCACTCACGGAAAGACCAGTAGGAAATGCCTAGATTTCATTAACAATAAAAAGTATTTTTTTAAAGTTGAATTCCAGTGTCCTTGTAGGTGACCGCATGCACTCTGTGTATGTGTTGGGGAAACGGTGCATTTCAAGAAATTGATTCGTTTTTTGGTTGTTTTTTGTTTTGTTTTTTTCGAGATACGGTTTTTCTTTGTAACAGCCCTAGCTACCCTGGAACTAGCTGTTGCAGACCAGGCTGGCCTCAAACTCACAGAGATTAGCCTGCCTCTGCCTCCCGAGTGCTGGGATTAAGGGTGTGCACCACCACCGCCCAACCAAGAAATTGACGCTTTTATTCCCCACTTTTATTTACATTGGACACAGCCCCTCCCAGTGGACTTGTATTAATGTGATTCTCAGACTCTTCTCATACAGTTTTCCCATAGTTTTTCTTCCAGACATCCCTGAGTGTTATAAATATTGGGGCAATCTCCTAAAATGACCTAAATCTGGAGAGTTCAGCTTCTGAATCATGTAGGTACTTACGTTCAGCCCTCAACATGGTTCAGAGAAGACGTGATGATGCTTGCCATTAAGAGAAAACAGCCCTGAGTTAGCAGGTGAGCAACCGCATGAGGATGTTGGAAACAGCTACAGTGAGACCAAGAATTGCTTTCTCACGCAGCTCATGCACTTTTTTTGTTTGTTTTTACTAAGCGGAAGCATTGCAACAGATTCCCTAGTAAGCTAATGCGTTACAGACCAAGGACACTGAGACAGAAGGCTTTCGAGATGCCGTTGATATCTTCAGAGTGAAGAGTTATCTAAACTCTGTGCTTGAGGTGGAGGATACAGAACAGCCCAGCGAAAGGGGGACCCTGCATTCCATCCTGAGTACCACTAAAATACGTACGTAAGTGAGTAAAGATGAGAACTGAGATCCATGCTAAGGGAACGAAGGTAGAACCAACCCCATTCTAATTTCGATCCTTCAAGTGACCAGGACATCTTATTGTTTTATCAGTGAACAAATGAGTCACCAGACAAGACAAGCAACACGATCCCGGGAAATGTGGTAGTAGTGGTGGTTGGCTGTGAGAGGAAGGGACAGTGCGAGCTGGGAACACAGTCCGCACTCCAGCAGCGGTACTCACCCTCACGTCTCCGTTCACAGCTTTCGCCATGTGGTTAAATGCATGTGAAGGATCCTTGTTGTACACCTTGAGAAGGGATCTGTCTTGAATATTCCTGGAATCAAACACATCCATCACTATGGCAGAGGAAAGGAGCCTGATTCTGGCCATTTCCTCTCCCTGCCCTTAAGCATCAGGCAAAAGACAGAGACAGACACTCCGGCGGTTGACTACCATGAACCAGACAAAAAGTCTTTTCACCATGAAATGGGCAAAGATAAATAAGGAAGAGAAGAAGAAAAATGACTCTGGCTTTTCTCCCCTCGTCTCGTTCCTAGGGAACGTGTTATTCTTGCAGTATTAACGTCCACCCATAAATATCAGGTAACAAGAACTTGCTTTCAAGCTTCAGAGTGTGGAAAACTAACACTCCTGAAGGCAGTAAAATGCCAATATTTACAATACCTTCAAAGAGCTTTGGTTAATATTTAAATACTTAATTGTTTACTTTGCCAAAACACCTGCTTTTCTTCTTATCTAATTAATGTACACATAACAATGATTTTTTTCTTTCTGACATGCTCAGCAAGGGAAACAAAACGCATACAGAATGTAGAAAAAAATATCAAAAGAGATCAAATTCAGTATATTTAACAATGCATTTCTGTCCCCCACAGGGTATTTTTAGATACTTTTCTCCATACAAATTGAAGCACAAAGGGAAAACAGCAGAGTCTTCACTGCTTTTGATCCCAGTTGTAGAGCCAAGAACTCCAACTGCAGAAGACAGGGGTTCTGCATCCTGCGCAGAGCAAACCTTCAAATCACACAGAAGTGGCCCTCCTCTCTCCTTAGATTGGTCTGTGGGCCTCTAGCCTACCTACACTGCGGTTCCATCCAATGCTGGCTGGAGCTGAGGGGCAGTGGGCAGGCAGATGGGATCTTTCTTGTATCCTTGCATTGAGTGGGTTGACCACAACCACTGGGATCTTTAGGTCATATTTGTGTTTTAAATGAAGTGGAGGATTCTAGGAGGAGTCTTGTTTCTCTCTAAATACCTGCCAGCTATTGCTTTGAAGCATCAACTAGTCCTAGCTTGCATTGCTGCTTCATGTTTCAGATAGCTCATTAGAAGTGAGTTTGAGGGAGCAGGCAGTCGTTATTATCAGCAGGGGCTAGGTTAATGCAGAGAAGAGAGGCGGGAGTAAGGATGTGGCGGTTCATGAAAGGAACCCAGCCTCTGGCTAGCAGATGTCATGTGTGACATGTGTTGAAACTGGAAATCTCACTAGCCATGAGAGAGTCTTACTGTGATTGTAAATGTATTTAAAATATATGAGCTTGGTTTATGATTAATTTAGAAACTTATCCATCTGAGATGAGCCAACTGCAAAAGGCCAGACTGCATTGTGGAGACATTTACCATACAGCATCCTGGCCTGACCTCTCTTCAGTACCTCCCTGAGGAAAATACGTGAAGCCAGTACAATAACGAACTAGTCAAATGGTCAGCAAATGGGCTCTGACATCTAGAACACCGATAGAAATAAAATTATGACTTCATAAGATTAAAGCCGCTGTCTTTAGTTACACCTACCTGTATTCTTTTTTTTAATGTATTACTTAATGTTTGTGGCAAAAATTTCCATCACTGAACTTAAATTAAAACATCCTATGTACAAAAACTAAAGAGTAAATGGTCCTCCAGGGAAGATACACAACGGTCATTTAAGGTAAACATGATATTCACCAAAAACAAGTATTTTATTCTGAATACTTTTAGGCCCATTTTTCACATTTAAATTAAAGAAACAAAAAGCAACTTAAGGAGAGAGAATGGTAGGCTAAGTGCCAACAAGTTATCATTATTGCAATAAGAAACAAACAACACAGTAATATATCTGAGAATTATTAGGTTGTGTGTATGTTTGTGTGCATGTATGTGTGTATGTGTTCATATGTGCATGTGTGTCTGTGTTTATCTGGAAGTGGGGCATGGACTAAAACCCAGGCCTTATCCCTGATAACTTGCGCTATATCCTCACATTACCAGGGTTTAAAAAGTGTCTTTTCTAATAAGCACTGCTTTCAGCTCTTTTATCGGATGGATTTCCATTGAGGAGGACCATGATCTTTTCCTTCCTTGGCTCCTGACATTTCCAAATAATGCAAGACCAAGCCCAAGGAACCCTACCTTAGAACTTGGAAAGGCTTTAGAACATTTTCTAACTCATGGCAATATGTAAATGTTTCAATCGGCTGAAAGTCAGAGGAGTCCAAGTGCTCCCAATCGCCTCCTGACAGCTTTAGGGTCTGCAGTCCAGCACTTAGTCACTGCTATTGTCCCTCAGGGCCTCTCTACCCATGAGTGTGGAAATAGAAGGTGATCGCCGTGAAGTGGTCTGTCCATGTAAAAAATAACACACGGCTTTATATTATCAGCGATATACATTTCAATATAACGTGATTACCTCCGGTTTAACTTTATGTTTTGTAAATTAAAAAAAATGGTGATAGCTTGATTAATAATTTATCTAAAAAATAAGCATGACTTTTCAGTGGTCATAAATATTTAAACCTGTTTTCCAAAAGCAGGAAGTTGCACAACAGTTGTAGTACCACCTATAGCTTGGGGCATGTGTCAAGTAATGAAAGCCCTAAATTACACCCTGGCACCGCCTTAGTAGTCATCCGGGGTTGCTGCTAGATATGGATCAGCTTGCATTCATGCTCTGCAGGCACATTTTACAAAGTACGACTTGCTATTTCCATGATGAAGAAACAGGGGAGCCTGCCCTTTCCAGGGTAGTGACCAAAAAGTCTGTCTTGTGCTCCTCATGATTTGGGCTGAACATTTGGACATCCTGGACATGTGCGTGTGTTTGTGTGTTTGTCTTAATTGGCTGTGTGCTCTTGAATAAGCCCCTTAACTTTGATACACCTAATTTCCTGGTTCCATAAAATGTAAGGACTAGATTAAGCATTTGACTTCTAAACTATTTAGGGACTATATGATGGAGGAAGGTCATTGGCCAATAAAAAACTGCTTGGCCCTGATGGGTTAGAACATAGGTGGGTGGAGTAAACAGAACAGAATGCTGGGAGGAAGAGGAAGTGAGCTCAGCTGCCAGGCCGCTGCTCTCTGGGGCAGATGTGATGAAGCTCTGACCCAGGATGGACGTAGGCTAGAATCTTCCCAGTAAGCGTACCTCGGTGCTACACACATTAATAGAAATGGGCCAGGCAGTGTTTAAATGAATACAGTTTGTGTGTTGTTATTTTGGGGTATAAGCTAGCCGGTGGCCGGGAACCGGGCTGTGGGAAGAGGCCCGCAGCTCCTACTACAACTATAATAGCAACCGCTTGTTTATATAAATTTAAATCCCGTTTCTACAGCTGATTTATGGGGACAGATCAGAAGGGGCCCTCATTCTACCGATAACAACAATGCAATTAAGGACAAGGCTTTTGTTTCCTGCTAATCTGTCCAACCACGCTTCCCAGAGAAAGTCCCTTCAGCAGGTGACACCCTTGGGTAAAGGATGACTCTTTCAGAACTGGCATGTGGGACTGCTTCTCAGTGTAATTGGCAGACATTGAGTTTAGTTTCATTTCGAACTTGTGAGGCACAAAAGAAGACCCAGTAGGATCATTACTTAAAACATCTACAAGTTCTGTCACGGGAAAAAGGGCAGTTTGTGAGGGAGTTTGAAATTGTCAGTCTAAAGTATGAATTTAGCTCTTGGCATTTCTTTACCACCTCCCTGGGCTTTAGTTTCCTTGACCTTCAGATGAAATGCAGGGCTGGGTCTTTTCTTATGCTCCTGTCAGCTATCACCTAGGCAGAGCTAGTTACACACACTTCAAAGGTCTGCATGGAAGATGTCCATTCGCATCCTTGTACTCAACTGTAGGCAGCCAGAGGGTGGACACCCTTCCATCTGTGGCAGCAGTCAAATGGAATGACTGGGGTTTCTCCATCAGGCTGAGGGGAATATGGACTGAGTACAAACTCTAGACACCCAATGGGTGGTCAGAGACCCCCAAAATGAAATAAACAAACGCCCCCAAACTACTACCTACAACAACGCCCCCAAACTACTTACCTCACATCATTTAACTCATAATAGACGTTTCTGCTTTCGTCTTTGATGTAGATGGCAACGCTGGGCGACTCCAGCATTTTCATGGTGAGCTGCTGTGGGAAGGCACTTACGAAGAGAGCACGGATCGTGTCCGCGCTTGTGATTTCATTCGGCATCCGCAGCTGTTTGGTTTCATCTCCATACTGGAGGTAGAGAACACCTGCACGCAAAAGTATATGCAGTCATCAGCCCACGGATCAAGAACCGTGGGTGTGAAACCTAAGCTGAGCCACTTCTAACACAACACAATTATAGATGTTCAGAATAAACCTGGAGAGCAAGCAACGGGGGCTGTTTGTTTGGAGCTTCCACAGAACGCATTGTCTGGTTATTATGTAATCACCCGGTTATTCTCTTTGGGCAGGTGTTAACCAGGCCATTTTTCCCCCTGTTCTAGAATCAAAAGGACAAAGTTCTAACCTTGATGCCTATAGTAAAAGGCAATACATATCATCCTCAGAAGGTATATTTAGGACTTTGACCTTGTAGGTTTATTTTTAGCATTAGTTCATTGACTGGAGACCTAATCATTATAGCAAGGCATAAATAAGATAAGATTCAGAGCTTGTCTCAGAGGTTCATTCGGAAACACTTCAAGTGGAAACAGCACATCTCTGTGGTTTTTCTATAGCTATCGAACGCTTATATCATATTAAACTCCCCTCAAGAGGCTGGCACCTTGACATTCCAAATAAAAATGGGACAAGTTGGTTCCCACAGATACCATCACTGAAAGTCAGAGTTCCAAGCGGGGTGACGTATGTCTTATTTTGGCCAATGAGACATTAACCAATGTGGCACAAAGTGAAGACCAGACACCTGCTGGCACAATGGATTTGTCTTCTTGATAAGCAAGGTTTAACAGTGATCCCTTTCAGAACCCAAATTTGAGGACTCCAACCTAAGCCCCCAAAGAGGTCAAATGTAGAAGAATGGCAGCTGCGTCTGACTGCTCCAGCAATACACCCTCATGCAGAGAGGAACACGGGATGAACATGAACTCCCGAGTCAAGTGACAGAAAGGACATGTCCCCACCAAGCACTGCTGTGACTGGAGAGTCCTAGCTAGCAGACAGTAGGAGCAGTCTCAAGCTACCGCACTTGCTACTGTGGTTTGGTTATCAGTGTCCACAGTGGGTTTGAACACTTGTTCCTCTGCCAGGGGTAGTGTTTGGTTAAGCTGTGAAACCTTTAGCAAATGGAGCCTTGCTGGAGGAAGCACACCACTGGAGGACTTTGAAGGTTTACAGCCGGCCCCCATCTACTCTTCTCTGTGTGCAGATAAAATGTGATCTTCCAGCTTCTGCTCTTGCTGTCACGCCTTCCTTGCCTGCTGCCATGTTTTCTCCTGCCACGCTGGACTCTATCCTTCTGGAGCTGTGAGACAAATGAGCTATTTCTCCCCTAGTTGGTGTTGTTAGGCCAGGGTATTTACCATTAGAAATAGCAGAAAAGAAACGAACACATTTGCCTTCGCCTGCTATCTGGTCATGGATAACTGAAGTGTTAAATCAAAGATGCTGAGGTTTCATCTGAGTCCTGGTGTTTGTATATTTGTGAGAAGCCATGGGGGGAGGGGCGTAGACTAACACCACTGGGTAAATATTAATGAGAAGAGACTGAAAAGGAAACAGATGGCTTTTAGTTAAGTATGGCATCTCACCTAACAAACATATCCTCCAGAAACACCACTGAAATGGCAAAGAGGAAAAAAAAAAAACCCACACATCAAAGAATTAGAAAAAAGAGAGAAGCTTATGGACAGATGAGAGAAAGCTAACACTGAAATCTTCAAGGGAAGAATTCATTACAAACCAAAGAGACCCACGAGTGCCAGGCTCCTTGAGCATGCACATACAGAGCTGAAAGGGTGGAGCCTGGCTCAACCTCATGCTTCCTAGCTTATCCAAGGCTGGATTACAACTGGTCAGGTTTACAGGCCTATGCTGGGGGGTGGCATCCTACTGTAGAAACCAGAGGAACTTCCTTAGAGCTGACCGGATGAAGGGACCCTCAGGTTCGGAGGGAGAGCCATGTCGGTCACTGTGTCTGAACATCTGCCACCAGGACTGGGTGGCTGTCCCTCCCCTTCTCATGCTAACAGACTTTCAAGTATTTCAGACACTTTATGAAAGCTTTTAACATAAGAAGAGAGCATTTGAGACTTTTATCAGTCATCTACATTTCTAGAAAAAAAAAAGGTTGGGTAAAAACAATGGCTAGGAAAAAGTTATATAAAAATAGACTATAAGTTGTCTTTTCCCAAACTAAGATTCATGAAACTCCAGATGAAAGAGACGTGACATTCCCAACATACTCAGACTAGTCATTGATACTTGGAAAACAACAGGCCCTGTAGGCTCCAGGAGGTGGGGGGGAGTCACAGAGGAAGGACCAGACATCAGAAGGAAGTTATCCTTCTCAATATCGACCAGGAACAGCACTTAAGACGCTCCGGTAGAATAAACTTCCCATATAGGTTTATGTCCCTCCACGTCACCAGCCAGGTTTCCATTAAAGCCGTCTTCTCAGTGAGGGTTTCCCTGGACACTCCACCTAGAGTTCCAATACCCATGTTCCCTATTATTTTATATTCTACCCTGTTTTCTTTCTGTTCTTTTCTCACCCTGAGCTACAAATTTGTATCTTAATGCTTGACCTCAGGTCTGGCCGGTGCAGCTGCCGACTGGGTACACATGTCCCACATGTCCATGACACTCTCGAGAGGATGCGGATGATGCCTTTGAAAACAGAGAGGATGGTGTTTTCATACTTGGTTCCAGAAAGGTATTTACCCTTGGCTTTTTAGCTAGAATAAGTTTTAATAAAAGAGATATGTTCTGCAGGGTGGTGGTAGTGCACACCTTTAATCCCAGCACTTGGGAGGCAGAGGTCAGTGGATCTCTGTGAGTTCAAGGCCAGCCTGGTCTACAAAGGGAGTCTCAGGACAGTTGGACTACACAGAGAGACCCTATCTTGAAAAACTGGAGAGAGAGAGAGAGAGAGAGAGAGAGAGAGAGAGAGAGAGAGAGAGAGAAAGCGAAAGCCATGGAGGTCAAAAGAAGGCACAGATTACCTGGAACTGGAGATACCAGTGACTGTGAGCAACCACAGGGTGAAGGGAACCGAAACCGAACCTGGGTCCCCTGGAAAAGCAGCAAGCGGCAAGAGGGGGGAGTTTTTAAAGTATTTTTTTTCCCCATGGCTCTTCCTATCTATCAAAGTACCTATCATAGGTCCTTTTCTTTTTCCACCTGTCCTGTGTGGACATGTGAGTGGTGTGTGTATATGTGTGTACAGACAGATGTGTATGTGTGTGTATACATGTGGGAACCCAAGGCTGATGTGAGGAGTCATCCTTGGCTGCTTATCTACTTTATTCACGAGGTAGGGCCTCAGACTCCCCCCAGAGCTCACTGATATGACTAGTCTTCGTAGCCAACTTGCTCTACGCGTTTCCTGTCTCTCTTCCGGGGCACTCAACAATCAACAGCTGAGCCATCTCTATTGCAGGCTCTTAATAAACAGATACTGAATGAATTAATGCATATTCATTAGTCATCTAAAAGGGACTATGGGTAAGGGACTTATCTGAGCTGGGAATTTTATCTCTAGATGATATACTTAGCCTCATAGGACCTAGCTTATAAATTAATGTCCCCTTGTCCCAAGTCATCTTTGTGTAGACATGGAGCAGTTCCATTACTTATAAATTAATGTCCCCTTGTCCCAAGTCAT
>NC_022018.1:13900408-13901213 GCF_000317375.1 Microtus ochrogaster | reverse complement strand
ATGTCCCCTTGTCCCAAGTCATCTTCGTGTGTTAGACATGGAGC
This sequence comes from Microtus ochrogaster, assembly GCF_000317375.1. Classification (NCBI taxonomy): domain Eukaryota; kingdom Metazoa; phylum Chordata; class Mammalia; order Rodentia; family Cricetidae; genus Microtus; species Microtus ochrogaster. The sequence goes on along the minus strand of NC_022018.1, from coordinate 13,901,169 downwards.
AGTTCCATTACTTATAAATTAATGTCCCCTTGTCCCAAGTCATCTTTGTGTGTTAGACATGGAGCAGTTCCATTACTCCCCTCTGCCCATCCCATGTCAGATCCGCAGGGAGCGAGCTCTCCTGTGTGCCTATGACTGCAGAGAAAATCTTTCAGCCCGGTCTGGTCACAGACTGTGAAACGTTTCACTCCAAACGAGAATTTCGGTGACTGTCCCATGGGTTAGCTTATACTATATGAAAAGGATACAACCATTCCTGAAGGCTGGGCCTGAAACAATCCCCAGGTGAGGCCTCTCCAGAACTGCCTGGCAGCAGTTCAATATCATAGCCTTGCCACCCCGACGGGCCTGGTTTTCATCCCCACATCTGCATTCTGTGTATGTATGCGTGCTTGAAATAGAATTTAAAGACTCTGGAGTGGAAACAAATTGGGACTACACTCCAATTACCTCAGGTCTGGCTGGTGCAGCTGCCAGCTGGGCACACATGTCCAGTGAGAACGTGACAGTCCAGAGGGGATGGGAATGGTGCCTTTGCAAACAGAGGCGAATGGTGTTTTCACACAGGATTCCGGAAAGGTTTTTAAAGATTCTTAAATTCAGTAGGAATTCTTTTTAATTTATGATGGCATTTTAATGGCACAGTGATAAACTAAAGCCCATATGGCTTCAGCCAAGTCAGTGATGGCTGCTCCAGGCGCATGAGGGATGTCTGTGGGTTATAATCTCATTTTGCATGAAGATGAGAACAACCGAAATAC